>NC_142284.1:49602973-49758449 GCF_965620075.1 Prunus avium | reverse complement strand
GAGGGAGTTGGTATAATTTAATTGGTGAATAAAAAAATGGTGTGAATTCTAGTAACAATAATTTTATGAGAAAATTCCTTTTTGGCTCTATTTGAGTGATTGATTCGTGTTGCAATTTCATTAAAAAAACATGGAATTTAGTAGGTGGTTCTATATGTAATAACTTCTAAAATAACATCAAATAATTTCATGTTAATATATTTTTTTAAAAGATCTTAAACTTATAAAGTCAGTAATTTTAAAAATATATATATATATAAGATTAGAGAATAATCAGCACCATTGATTAAATGGACTCGTATCTAAATATAATTGGTCTTGATTATTTTATTTTTTTAGTACAAGCGATAGTTTAAATTACAAGGGATGAGAATTTCTCTCACACACACAGGGCTACACCCGTTGGCTGAAATTTTCTTTAAACAGGGATGCACAATGACATCTAAAAAATAATAAATAAATAAATAACCTAGATGAAATGAATCTAAAATTAAAATTGGAAGTCAATTCAATCCCCACCTTTAAAATCCCAATTGATAATAATAGAACGTGCTTGTTAAGAATTATAGGCAAATTATGAGAATTATATAGGCTGTGTTCTGTTTGTGTGGCAATTTCCGTTGAAAACTCGTTATCTGGTATTAGAAAAACGTTTCACTAAAATGACAAAAAAGTTGTGTTAAAAAAAGAACATTTGAATTGCTGTCTGGTGAGTGCTAATGACAGATACCAACTTGAATAATTCAATAATCATATTTTTAAGTTGTAAGCTAAATCTAGCCACACGATGTCTCAACCACAGATTCCTGTGGGTTGAGATGATGAAAGCCTACCATGCATCCCAAAAATATTAATTATAAAATGCCATTACAAAATCTATGTGTATCTTTGCATATGAACAAAACAAATCCATCAGTATATTCCAATTTCAGCTACATACATAACTTACACATATATCACATTTCAGATTCTTAGAAATAGATGAATAAACCCCAAAAAATAAAAGAAGAAAGATAACCAAATCAATATAAATTCATACTATAACGCGTGTCATTAAACAAATCACACGTAAAATTATTTTTACAACTCAGTTAGTCTTACTTATTTTGTGGTACGCGTATGCATATGTATATGTAAATTTGAAAGTATTTTGAGTGTAACTTTAAATTCTCATAACTCGAAGAGTCGAAGTTTAATATTTGATCGTAAATATCTTAATATCGCTTGTTAATAGAAAAACCATTGTACATTTGTCTATTGTACGGACATAGATTTATTATAAATAAATAAACATTTTCGATGTTGTTCATCATATCGACTTGTCCATTTTGTTGTTGTTGGACATATCGACTTATCCATTTATTTTGTTGGACATATCGACTTATCCTTAGAATTAATAGGATTAATTACGACGCGTAATGGATCAGGTAAAATTGATGTACAAATAATTTGAAAACAATATCCCCGTCATTTAACAAGGACACGTAAATAATGGCACGCTTTGACAACTTTAATGCTCCCACAATTGCCAGCATCATATGGCTTATTTTACCATCTGGCCCTTGGTTGAAAATGCAACTAACAATTATTTGTCAAAATTTTACCTGAAAAAGAAAACAACTTCAAAAAAGGAAAAACAGCTTCAACTACATAACTAATTCACCAGAGCAGTAAGTAATACATGCCCATCTATCAGCATCACGTGTTTGCACAAAAATTATCAAATAGGGTTATTGTTTGAAAAGGGCAAAAAAGAAAAAAGAAAAATTAGGAAATCAGGGATAATTTGGTAAAATCGCAAAAACTGTCGGCTTCTATCTCTAACCCTGGTTAAATCAAAACCCGCGTCCGTGGTAGGACCATACCCCGTTCATACATACGGACCGCTCGTGAGCCCCTCTGGGATTAAGCGTCGGTGACTCGGTTAGCAACTCGTGCGAGTTCACCGCGCGTCAACATTTTAAAGAGACAGACAGAGACAGAGGCAGAGAGAGAAAGAGAGATTGATATATACAAATATAAATATATAATACATGGAAACCAAGTCCAATGCCTCAGCCATTTGAGACTTGAGAGAGAGAGAGAGAAAGAGAGAGAGAGAGGGAAATGGGGGATTCAAGTGATTCAGTGTCGGTGGATATGGAGGGGGTTTCTCTTGGTGGAAAGGTACCCACATTTCTATAAATTGTATTGTATTGTGTTTGTTTATGATTTTGCTTTTAACAACACTTTTGCTCTGTTTGGTTGCCGAGAAAAAAATGTTTGAAAGAAATTAAACCATGTAAGCATTGAACCTGTCAGGTTATTGTTAATGACATGGGTCTCATTTGAAATTTGTTTAATGCAAATATTGCATTGATTCTGCTATTGTGAAATGCCCCACCGTCTGATTACAAGGAATATGCCAAGCATTAGTTTTTCTTAAATGCATGTTGTATAGGAATGGTTTGTCTGTAAATTATGTGTAACATTGCTGGTTTAATAATTTAGCTAAGACTAGCAAATTCAGATTGTCTATTTTTTGTTTTTGTTTTTGTGTTTTTTGAGTTCTTGTTTTGCTTGAAACAGCGCAAGTTTCTCATTTGGAAGCCTGCATATAAGTCAAATTTCAAGTTAATTAGTTAGCAGTTTGATTTATCTGCTTTGGGAAATATAATGGGTTTTGTTTCGTAATTGTATGTAGATGTTCTTGGAGTCAAGGAATAAAAACTTATAACATTCTGTATTTGACGAATGCCAATATGCCCTTATGAGCAGAAGTGGTTAATTTTCTACTTTGAATTAAGGGTACCACTGTACATGAATGCTCTACTTTTCTTCTTGATGATATACTTTGTTTCCTTGGAGTAAATTACCCCAAAAGGCGGTTGAACTTTTTAATGTCTAGTTCTTCTCTTGAATGCTCATTTCAGTCATAACAATGCTTTGTCACTATTCTGTGTTTGTGACGTATATTATGTTTTCTCAATTTACTTTCCTGGAATTTTTGCCGGAATTGTATTCTTATTATGGAATCTCTCTGCAGGAGCATCTTGTAAAAACCTGTCTTGGCTATGTGTCTGTCGCTGTGTTGGGAGATCAGGACAAGCCAGCTCTTGTCACTTATCCTGATTTAGCCCTAAACCGTAAGTAAAACAAAATTTAGCTACCAATTATTATTATTTTTTGATGGGTTGTACTTGTGGTTTGTTTTTGTCTTGCATTTCAACCTTGTTCTACTTATTAGTTGGTTGATCTTACCCATCATATCGAGAATGCCATTTTTTTAGTATAGGTGTAAGAAGCAAACTATTAGTTGCTTGACATTTATATTTCTAAAATTCATTTTTATTCGTATTATTATTTTTTATTTTCTCTTGGGTGGCAGAGGGGCATTGTGTATTTTAAAGTGCAGTTCCAAAATAGTTTAGCTTTGCTCTTTTCTTCCTAAATTGGAGAAATTTATGAACTGTAATATAGATATTTACGATCTGGAGCGTCATTGATTAGTTCAACCAAACTATTTGATAGTCTAGGGAAAGTGAATTTATGTAGAGTGCGTAAGGATATAGTTGATTTGTTGCATTTGGACGTAAACGATTGATCAAGAGAAATCATGCACTTCAACATCATATTTTTTTCAGTGACATTACTTTGAAGCTCCAACTTAACTTTTGTCTTATTATGTGATTTATCAGATATGTCCTGCTTTCAAGGACTATTATTTTGTCCAGAAGCATGTTCCTTGCTGCTCCACAACTTTTGCATATATCATATCAGTCCTCCTGGCCATGAGGTTTGTAACTCAATAACTTGACTACATATATGGCTCCCACTTGATTCTCATGTCTACACGGGTCTAATTATCTTTTATATTGAGTGCTATTATTCACATCGTTTCTTATCTCGTGCTTTCTTCAAGAACTATTTCAGTTGGGAGCTTCTGCAATCAGCCTTGATGATTCTGTGTATTCTGTTGATGATTTAGTAGATCAGATTGCCGAGGTTCTTGATTTTTTTGGGTAATCAATTTTTCATTTTATGCTTTAACTTTATGTAAATCAGGAGCTTGCCTTAGAGTAATCTGAATTAGTTGTCTGTTAGTCAGAATGCTTCTGGTTTAGTTGTTGAAATAGATGTTTAGATGCATTTGCTATTGCTACACACGCACAAAAAAAAGCTCCATGAAGCTATCTTTTCCTTTAATACATTATTATTCTTTACGTATTTAGATAGATTGAACAAGGAAGGGAATTACCCTGACGTTTCTTTCTCTCTCTGTAGACTTGGTGCAGTGATGTGTATGGGGGTTACAGCTGGAGCTTACATTCTCACCCAGTTTGCTGTAAGATCTCTATTGGCACAGTGCACAATAGTGCTCATATGTGTTATTAATTTTTCCTATAAATCCTTTATGGATTTTCTGATTTATCCATAACTCTTTGCAACAGATGAAATATAGATCACGTGTCATGGGCTTGATACTTGTGTCTCCTATATGCAAAGCAGCCTCTTGGACCGAATGGCTGTATAATAAGGTTTTTTCCCCTTTCCTGGACCTGTCACTTTGTTCTGTTTATAGAATCTAGTTCTCACATAACATTTCATATCATTTGCAGGTGATGTCGAATTTACTGTACTTCTATGGCATGTGCGGGGTGGTAAAGGAGATACTGCTTAAGCGGTACTTCAGCAAGGTCTGCCATTGTTTTAGTTTAACTCACATATACTTGTGTCACCACATTTAAATTGGTTTGATTGTTTTAAGTTTTTAATCCTGGTGGCAGGAAGTTCGTGGTGGTGTTCACATACCAGAGTCAGATATAGTTCAGGCATGCAGAAGGGTCAGTGTTCTAGCCTTTATTACCTTCTCTGATTTATATTAAGTTCTTTGTCTGTGTAAATCAAACAATGAGGTTGGTCAAGTGCTGAGCACATGTCTAATGTGTGTATGCTCGTACAGTCACTTGATGAAAGGCAGAGTTCAAATGTTTGGCGATTTCTTGAAGCAATGAATGGGTAAATCCCGTCCCCAAAATTTCTTTTTAGTTTTTAAATGTTAACCTCCATTATCTTACATGTCAAGTTTTCTGTCACGTGAACTGCCTTTGTGCATCCGAGATGTCCAATTATATCCGCTTAAATAAATTAGAGTTTGACGCATTAGGTGGCATGGAATTAACTCTGTTTTTTATGTCTAGCAGGAGACCTGACATTTCTGAAGGATTGCGAAAGCTACAATGCCGTTCACTAATATTTGTTGGGGATAGCTCTCCGTTTCACTCAGAAGCTCTGTACATGACTTCAAGACTAGACAGACGATATAGTGCCTTGGTTGAGGTATGGAACCCATGTCAAATTCCTATGGTCATATCATGCATTAGTTGTATCTTTCCATAAATGTAAAGCAAGCTCATCACTGGAGGTGTGTGTGACCTACAGGTTCAGGCATGCGGGTCAATGGTGACGGAGGAGCAGCCCCATGCAATGTTGATACCAATAGAGTACTTCCTCATGGGATATGGCTTATACAGGCCTTCTCAGTCTAGTGTCAGCCCGAGAAGCCCCTTAAGTCCGTCCTGCATTGCACCGGAGCTTCTTTCACCGGAAAGCATGGGCTTGAAGTTGAAACCAATAAAAACTCGGGTTCGGGATCCTCATGAGAGAAGTTGAAAAAAGGGTTTGCAGGGAAAAACGGGTTTTTTTGTAATGTATCCGAGCCATCTGAGTTTGAGCTCTCGCTTGATTGGTTGGGGATTAAGAAAGAGAGGGGGTATTAGCGGTTCTGTAGATAAAGAAAGAAAGAGAAAGATACAAGGGAAAATTGATAAGGAAAGCAGACATCATTCTTTCATTTGTAGTCCACAAATGTTAGTTGGGGAGGGGGAGGGGGAGGGCTAGTTTTCTTCTGTATATCTGCGAAATAATTATTTAAACAACGAAAAAAAACGTACATTACAATAATGATATAAAATGGATGATGAACTTGTGCTTTCTCCTGTATGTTTATTTATTTCTTCTTTTTAGTTTCATGGATGACGTGGCACACTATGGAAGTTTCATGGTGGCTCATGTGTCAGCAGAAGAAAATGCAATGTCATTCTTGTTCACTTGCTAGTTGATGATAATGCCACAAACAAAATATGGTTCCATGAATCACTATGCATGCAGTCAAGGTGGACTTGGTGGAGTCTGTCATGGCCTGCATGATAAGATTGGCAAATTGCAAAGCTTGTCATCAATTATGAACAATTTCTTGCTCATCATCTTTCCTAGATGTCGGAACATGATCAATGGCCTATATTCACAATCCGACAATATAATATTTTATGTCGTCCGACAATCTGATAAGTGAATCACTATTAAAAGTAACTTTTGCATGAAGACAAAATAACATAATACAACAATTTTCAGCTGTACAATAGAAGGTAATCAAACCTTAAACCTAACTTAATTCTAACTTATTTGTCCACGCATCGTCGCCACTTGGATTAACTATAAGGACTTATGATACAACATTAAGCTACCTCAACATGAAGTTGTTCTTAAATCTTAACTACTGGCGAGGAAGTGGAACTGGGAGAGCATTTTGAAAGGCTTCATGGGCAGTGAGACAGGTCGAACTGTTTTGAGACTCACAGTCAACTGGAACCAATTGATCAGTTGATCTCGACTTGTTTTCAGTGAAGAATGCATTAACTGTGTTGAGCAAGACAGCCCCAAGCTCATCACACTCATTCCATTCGTAAATTTTTGCCTTTGTAAACAATGGATTGGCAGAAATTAAGTCCCAGATAGGAAAATCCCTCCTCGGCATCAGAAAATCTCCTTCTTCAAGCTTCAAACCTGCACAAAAATCAGGAGCTCCATCCCCAACATAGATGAACTGTTTATGTTTCTTCCCATCTGCTGCAACAGAAGCTTGCATCTTTTCCATTATTAGACCCTGTAACAAAAGAAACCCCACAAACATACTAAACCAATGTAATTAAACTTGTGATTTTGATTTGGGGTACTTAAACATATGCAATTAGTTTAGTTTAATCACCTTGCACATGCTGGGAGGGCAAATGGTACAGCCATGAGAAGATGAGTGGAAATCATGGTAGGGTAAGATTCTAAGCCTGCCCTGTTCATCAATAATGCTTGGGTTGGTGTTGATTTCTGAGAAACAATCCATTAGCCCATGATGCTTCAATATTGTGTCTATGAAAAATTCATTTGCAGCACTTAACACCCTCAGATCACACCTGCATGTGTTACAATTAGAATTTTTCATAACAATTATAGCATAATTTGTTCTGTTTTGTCAATTCATAGTATGTTTATAAGGAAAGGAAATTACCCAAAAGCATGGGCTGATTTGATTGCAGAGGCAATGTTGGGATGCAGTGGAATCTTCTTTAAACATTCTGCAATGTCCTCAATTGTCTTTCCACGAGAATGAAGCTCCCTCATCATTCTATCCTGAAGTTACACACCCAATTCAACAGTTAAATGATCCTTTGGTTTAGTGTCACTCAATCTTCATTTTAGAAGTACCAAGTTAAAATCTTGTAAACGACTGACAATTGTTGATAAAAAAAGAATAAAAAAAACCAATTGAAACACACCATAAGAGAGTTCCAAGGCATGGTAGGGAGGAGCTGTGTGAACAAGTCTTTGACACCCAACTCCTCCACAACCCAGTTGTCGCTATCCCAGTCAATGATCGTCTTGTCGAAGTCGAAAACGACGACCAGCCCTGCCATTGCTCCGGCACCACCACCACTTGGTAGCTCAAAAGTATCAAAGAGAGAGTAGAAGTAGTAGTGCGTGTAAATCAAGTGACAAAGAGCAGGCTTAAACCTTAATCTGTTTTTATAGGGGTTGCTTTAGCAAATTGCTTACAGCTTAGCAAGCACTGAGTCCCTGACAAGGGAGAAGGGTACACATGCATATACATAGTGGACAATGTTGTGTCCTGCGTGAACTATAAACTCCCACGTCCGTTTCCCAAACACTTTTTAGCATGCATGAACTGTACTTTAAATTAAGGATTAAACTAAATCACGCGTGTTAACCTTTCGGTTTTCATTACGAAAAAGTTCCAAAATAAATAATTTTCTAGCCATTTTTTTCCACAACGATTCTACTATTGCTTGCAAAACATTCTTGGGGGCAACGAGCATGGTCGCTGAAACCTACTCCTGAATAATTTCCACTATATACAATTGTAACATTAATGTTGTGGAATATGCCCCATTTTCCATTCGCTATGTACTTCAGTTCACACCAAATTTGTGATGGTTAATACTTATGTTGTGGTGGTGGCTTCTATTGTTTCTCTCAGTGTTGTCACTTTGACGAGTCTTTCGTCTGTTCATCTCCGAGTACATTTCCTCAATCATCGGTTTCCATAGCCGGACACGAGCGTTGATGAACCAGTTGGATACCTGGCATGGACAATTTTATAGAGAATGCGTTCTTAGAAGCTGAGGATTCAAATGCCAAACAAAAGGAAATTAAAACCAAAAGTTGGGGACGCAATAAAATCAGAGATCAAATATACCTGGTTTCTTGTCAATCCACTTTTCACTGCAAGGACATGCTTCTCTGCATCTTTAGGGTACCTGAAATCAATCAAATGGATAAGACATTCTAGGATATCTCTACTTACAAACACTTCATTTCAGCAAAATATATATTGCATTGTTTGAGCACATCACGATGCCGAATACTCAATCAAGCACAAGCACAAGACATAAATGAGAAGCTCACGGATGAAGGAAGTTTTGAAACATCCATGCACGTAAAACTGAGACGGATCTTTCAGGCAAGCCTCTCTGGGGTCTCCATATTTGATGTTCTTTCTTTTTTAGATGCTGCAGAGCCAACTGCTTGTGGATTTCAAAAGACCTTTCACTCTCAGTGGGGGATGCAGGGTTCGAATTTGCAGTCATTGCAAGGAAATGGGTGCTAATCCTTTCCCTCAGATTTTTATACAGTACAGAGATTGTTTGAAGGGCAAAACGAGCATGTATATGGGGATCCGTCTCGGTAGCAGCATGAAACGCTGATACAACTGTATGAATCTCATCTACACATTGGTTGTAGCAGTCATCAAGCTGCATCCACAGAAGAACAATATCAATCTCTTACAGTGCCCAAATACTATTTCCAAGTCCACCACATGAGCAAACAAATGTGCGAGAACAGGCCAACAAGGTTATTGAGGTGTAAAATGAAACATTTCTACACCTTTTGTCTATTAAGAAACTTTGATTTTACCAAATGTCAAATTTTAATCCAGTTTGTCTACAGGACTTCCAATATCTAAATGCACTTGACATCTAAGTTAGAATCAGAACCAGAACAGATAACTCTAGACTAATTAATAATACAAAAGAACTGACATACCATTTGTAATAGGGTCAGCAATTTGGATTTCTTTGTTTTGATTTCCTGTTTTTGCAATGCAGGCTCCTTATGTACCTCAAATCTACTGTCACTGTCAGCGTTCTCAGACACGATCCTCGCAGATGAAAAACTCGACTGGTCTAGATTTTCTAGTGAGTAGCTTGCAATGTCAAAAAGTATTTCCTGAACCACATGAAGATATCTTGATCCACATATTACTTGGGATAGTTGAGGAGGTTTGCAGGAACCAAAACTTAGAGAAAGCTCCTCACTGTTGCAAGAATTTCGCTCCGATGAGCCAAACCTTGTTTGATTCAAAGAAGGGTGAGCCATCCCAGAAGAACCAATGTCTGAACACTGATTTCGGATATCCACCCCACCAGCGATAGAAGGGCTGGATGTGGCAAGAGTTAGAGCGAGCTCGTTGCTGAATTTACAGGAACTGTAAGAATGATATGTCATTGCATTTTCACCATTTGATGATAACCATCCATTTGGATCCAGATTTCCTGTGGGTGAATATGGTTGAAACCCTGTTCTTACTGAAGTTCTCTCACCAAGTTCCGAAGGAGCTGCGTACTTGTTGATCTCCCACTGACTACTTATACTACCAAGTATTTCATCATATCCACAATTCACAGAGGTTGCAAACAGAGAATTAGAGTTGTTAGAGCAGTCATTTGAAACGTAAGCTTCTGAAGAACTGACCGGAGTTCCTGAAATTGCTAAGTTGTTGAGATTTTCTTGAAGACTACCCCTTGCAGCTAAAAGGGTAGCAAGTGAAGCAGCAGAATGAGGTGTTGCTTGGAACACAGTATTATCAGTGAAACTTGAACTGATGAATGAGGAGTCTCTCACATTATGCCTTCTTTGGGATGTAACAAATGGATTTGATTCAACAATGCCGGCACCGTTTGTGCCATTAAACTCAGAATGAGAATGCATGACAGGTTCTCCTGGAAAGGATGAAAGCACTGGAACTAAAGCCATGCCATGGTTTTGGTGATTAAGATCAAATGAATAGGATTGAACAAGTGAGTTCATCGTTGTATGTGGTACAATCCCATCCATGACAACCGAATTTCGGGCGGTCAAGTCCGTCGGGACATTATACATTTGATTGTCCATCATAAAAGGAGACAACAAATATCAGTTAGCATTGAGCATAAACAGCAGCTTTTGACACTCTGGGAAATTTAGTTTAACAAAAAACAGGGGAGATGAATATAATATCAGGCCACTCCTTCTGATAAGATGAACTGACGACCAATACAGATCGATCTTAGCCTGGAAAAGTTTCAAAATAAAGTTAAAACATAAACAACATTTCAAAGGCAACAAAGAGGGAAGTAAAACAAAACCGCACACAGTTTTTAGGTGCAGTCTGTGCTTTTAAATACCATGGAAACAGTTGGGTAAAACAGGATAGATGCAAACTGTCATAAACTCTATAAAATAATTACCATGGAAACACTTAACAAATTAGGTACATGCAAGTCAAGGTGTTGTTATGGAATCTCTCTTGATTAATCAATTGAAAGTGTTCTAGACAATAAACAAACAAGAGGTGAAAGATACCAACCTGCCACCTACTTGCAGAGGAGGAGCTATCACCCACCTACAAGAAACCTCAATGAGAATGCAGGCCTTTCTAGGAACAAACCCTTCTCTAAGGCAAAACAATGTTGTTATAAATCTTCAAATAGATTCATGGGATTTGCCAAATCAGACCCCTTAGATTTATAATGAGATGAAAGATGGAATGATGATTGACAACAATATAAGTATACTTCCCTTGGAACTCAGAACAAGCCAATTCAGTGAAAGTTCACAAGATATGATTCGTTTACTTTATCCGTAAAGCCTTACAGGGAGTACAATGAAAAATAACTTTGTTCCTTCTTTAACAAAAAGAACAAGGAGAAAAAGCTAATTATAAGGTCTCATGCATCCTTCCCCCCACCTTTCTCAAATCACAAGAAATGAAAAAGGCAACACAAAAGGTGAAGTTTTTTGTTTGAATGAACAGAAAAGTGGGAATTTTTTTCAAGAAAACCAAAACCCAAGAAACTGAAATTCAGAGTTTCAGGAATCAGGACCCATCAAGTTTTTTTTCAGAGAGTTCATCTCTCTTTCTTTCTCTAGCTAAAGCCACAAGATTTGAAAAAAGCATGAAACATAAATGGGTCTGAAAAATAAAGGACACCCCATCTCAGAGAACCCAATAAAAGAAAGAAAGAGAGTGAGTGAGTCAAAAAGCCAAAGAGAAATAAAAACAAATGAAAAGCTTTTATCACAGAGAGGTAAATGCTTTTATCACAGAGGTGGAGTTTGAATGTGTATGAAATTATGAAATGGACCCATTAATTAAGATAGAGAGAGTAAGAAGAGCCACACAACACAAAGAGCAAAACACATATAGAGATAGAGAGAGAAAGAAACACAAAGAGCAAACACATTACTCCATGGTGCAGTGGCAGAGTGCCACTCATTTCCTCTGCAGGCTTTAGAGGGCCCATCTCTTTCCCTCTCATTCTGATCTCTTTTGTCCTCCTCACCACCTCTCATTATCTGCTTCTCTGCAATCATCACAATCAAAATATCTGGATTCTCTCTGTTCAAGCCACTGTTCTTGCCAGGTCCCCTCAGCCCCATTTTTCAGAAATGCAAAATATAGTAAAAAGGCCTTTGCTTTTTAGCTGTTTTGGACACCAAGCCAGCTTAACCTGATGAGAAACAAGAGTAAATGTAGAGAGGCTCTCAAACTTTCTCTTCAGAATCCAACAACTAATGGCGTAAAAGGCAAATTGAGAGGTGAAAAGAGAGAGATAGAGAGATAGAGAGAGAGGGCCAAGGCACTGTGCCAGCAGTGTACTTTTGTAGACAATGCTGATGCAAGCAAACCCAAAATCTGATGAGAAAATCTACTTGGCAAATCTTCATGAATTTATGAGCAATTACAAACCCACCCACCCCCCTACTTTCTTTTGGCATAGTTTCTCTTTGCATGGATCAAAACCAAACCAATCCTATGCCCTAATTCTATAGGTTAGGATCACATAATAACTATCAAATAGGCTTTTAAAATCTAACAAGTAATGATGAGAATCTGCCAAACTGGTAAGATGAGATTCCATAATGATGTAGGAGTGGCTCTCCTCTCTCTCACTTAACTGATCTTGTTTTGAATTCTTGGATCATGAATTTAATACAAACAAATAATGCTTTTTTTTAATTATTATATATTAAAAATATTAGAAGCAAATACATGAAGGTGCTCTGCTTCCTGATGTGACAGTACATGCAACCTGCTCTGAGATTTTGCTGCCCATCTCCATGTGCCAGTACATGATTTGGCTAGAAAGTAAATACACTCAAGTAATCAACGACTGGAAATTGGAAAAACCCATGTCTTCCTACGGCTTATCTACACTGCCATTTGTAAACTTAGCTGCCCTGCCTTCGATTCAATAGCCTTTCAAGTGAGACTAGCCGGATTCAACAACGGTGAAAGAAAGACCTGTATTGGGCCAGGCCCAAGATCAGTTTGAAGTAGTTTTACGGGCCTAAGCCTGAACAAAAGGGCCCACAAATCATGCAGAACCCAAATAGATTAGATGACTCACAAATCTGTATTCTATTTAATTAGTGTTTTTCAAAAATAATAAAAATACAAGTGAAGCGAGAGTCTAAATTACTATAATTTATGTGGAGAAGAATCGGAAATTGGGTGTAAGGGGGCAGCCTCACTGTCTTAGTCAACTGACCTAATCCACATGTGCAGAAAAATGATTGTTAAATCAAAAGTGAAATAAGTTCCTTTTATGATCACTACATTTACCAACTTTGTTTCCCCTACTAATAGGCTGTAGCTAGGCAACTACACCACACAACACTTAATTAGTGGTATAATTAATTGAGATTAATGTAAATGAAATATAAGTGGCCAGAATTGGCTGCTTCACTAAAGCGACAGACGAGGCAGAGGCTTCTTTCTTCCTGGTCACATGTCCCTCAAGGCTTGATCACAAGTCACCCTAATTTTTTCTCCTTTTCCTTTTGCCGTCCTTGCCGTTGAATTCAGGTTTGACATTTAAGCCACACGAAAAAGCACTGGACCAAATTATGCACCAACTATCTGCCCCTTCCCTAAAAATCTCTCTCTCTCTCTCTCTCTCTCTCTCTCTCTCTCTCTTTTTCTTCAATCGTGCACAAATAGAAGGCGGAAATCTATCAATTTTTTAAGCCGGATTTAAGCTGATAGCCGTGCTTTTATATTTAAGTGCACGAAAGCTGCTTGGAAAAATATGCGCCTACTCTAGGCTTTGTATTCAATATGAAGCAATTATATATTGATTGACGTCCGAACACTTGTATAATCTAATTTAATTTCTAATTCAAAACGAATAAGTGAAGATACGAAACATCTTACGTAGTGCAAAACAGACTTTAAACTTCTCCGACGTAGGATATACCCTCGCAACACACTTCAATATAAACTGTAGAACCAAAATAAAATAAAAAATGTACATTAATTAATCAAATCCAAACTGTACCAAGTGAATAAAAAAAACCCAAAAAAAGAAAAGAAAATCAAAAGAGGGAACAATATCCAACTTGCAGAACAAGAAGCTAACCACTAAAAGTTGAAAAAAATAACCCAAAAAAGAAAAAAATAAATAAACATAATCTGTTGTGTCAATTCAAGATTCATCAATTTCATGTCCTCCAATGCCATGCGCAGAACTCATAGCCACCACCCCAAGCTTCTGCAGGTTCAACTTGATCACAGTGTCCACAAACATCTTTGTATCTTCCCCAGTGTTGCCTTCTGGTATGTCCACAATATAAGACTCCAATACAATCGAGTACACCTGATCACTCCCTCCGTCTCTGCCATCAACGAACTCAGTAACCGAAGTAACCGACCTGTAATTGTTCAGCCTGTGCTCGCCTCCCACAACCCTAAAGCTAATTATGTGCTTCTCGTCGTCCAAAATCTCGAGCCTCTCGGTGCTCGTGGAGGCCGGAAGCCCCGAAACCACCGTCACCTCCCTTATGCTCCCGACGCCGCCGTCACCTTTCATGTTGCAGCTTTTGATGAAGTGCTTGTATTTTTGAGGGTTGTCGAAGCTTCGAACCAGAGGCCAGACGTGGCTTGCCGGGGCGTCGATTTTCTGTGCTATTAGCGCCGTGCATGTGTTTGGCGACGGCTCGAATTTGTGGTAGGTTTCGATGAGGCTCTCTAGCTCTGCAAACTCCTCTTGGGTTAGGCCATATGGTGGAGCTTGGCTAGCATCCATGGCTTTTGTGCTCACACGTGTGAGAAAATCAAACAATTAATTAGAGCATTCAAGAAGAAGGAGAAGGAGAAGGAGAAGAGAAGAAATGAATGAACACTGAAAGTAAAAGACTAGGTGAACCATCATATGAACACATGAGGGGTGCATTTATGCTTGCGTTTGTTTTTGTTTTAGGACAGATATGCCCTTGTAACATATTTTATTACAACAGGAAGCAAGATGGAATTCCGGTGTAAACGAGACTTGGCCAACCGATGTAACTCACATTTACAGTTGTTATTATATTCGACTAGCCTCTCCGCACGTGCTTCCGCACCTGCGAGAGGCTTTTTTGTTTTTAAATTTAAAATTTCTTTTAGAATTAAAAAAGATAATGGGTAGTTGTTTTCCATAAAAATAGGATCCATTATCCGATTTTTCTTTTAATTTTAATTTTTTTAAATATGAAAAAGTGTGAATTTACCATATTATCCTCATTTAATTAATAATTTCAATTCTTAATGTTTGCATTAACCAAGGGCATTTTCTGGTATTTTGAATGTTTCACCATTCTTTGCCTTTTGCTTTATATATACTAGCCTCTCTGGATGCGCTTCCGCGCCTGCGAGAGGCTTTTTAAAAGAAAAAAATTAAATTTATTTAAAATTAAAAAAGACAATGGGTAGTTGTGTTCCATAAAAAGAGGATCCATTATCTGATTTTTCTTTTAATTTAAAATTTTTTTAATATGAAAAAGTGTAAATTTACCATATTATCCTCACTTAATTAATAATTTCAATTCTTAATGTTTGCATTAACCAAGGATATTTTTTGGTATTTTGAATGTTTCACCATTCTCTGCCTTTTGCTTTATATATATAGATATAGATTAATTAAGTGGCAAGTGGGATTTATGATGTGATTGTGTTTTGCTTAAATTAGTGTTTACTTCCAAATTTAGATAACGATTGGGGTGGACCCTATCACAACAACTATATTGGGAAGTATCTTGCTTTAGCTTAATCTTCTTTGGCTTTATCTATCTTGCGGGTAATGGGACAAAGGCCACTGCCCAAATTTGGATGTCAAAAAAAAAAAAGGTTGATACCATATGAATGAACATGAGGTTGTCCTTTCCTGAAAGGAATTTTTTTATTTATAATCAGAGTGGTTAGAATATATATATACAAGTTGGGGAGTGATGATTACTCTGATTCAAGTTGACCGCATCTTT
Source organism: Prunus avium (assembly GCF_965620075.1). Lineage (NCBI taxonomy): Eukaryota > Viridiplantae > Streptophyta > Magnoliopsida > Rosales > Rosaceae > Prunus > Prunus avium. The sequence continues at coordinate 49,742,555 of NC_142284.1, read as the reverse complement.
TTTATATAGTTACCAAATTAATCATAAGTTTCGAGAAAAAATCTAACTTTACTTATATATATATATATATAGCTTGAGGCATTGGTTGTTAAATATTTAAAAACATAAAAAAAGAGAAAGAGAAAATCCGAAATCTGTATTATGTACCAAAAGCCAGCATAAGATGCCTAACTTTCAAATCCCGGACATAATTAGGGACAATGATTAGTACTTGTTTGAATTAACGCACGCATGCATGCATGTCGTGTTTTTTAAAATAAATAAATTTATAAATTAAATTAAAGTAAAATATCGTCTCTGTAAAAAGTAAATTTATTATATTGATGTATGCATTGATTGTGTTGAGAAAAATTGGTTAGCCATGAGATCATCAAGATTGAAATGTTGATTAAGTTTTGGGAGGAGAGGAGGAGGGACATGCATGTAAATATGGGACAAAGGCAGGGGTATAGAGAGTAAACCGGGTAAAGAGGACAAAGACTGTAAAATTGGAGGGAGGGAAGAAGGGAGGAGTAGTCGCAATCGTTGAAAAGGACAAGCTGGAGATTCGTGGATCATGTGACAACTCTAACAAACTCCCGCGTGATATCTAAACTCTCTACTTTTTTTTCTTTTTTTTCTTTTTTTTCAAAGTTGGTATAATTTTATCTTAGCTCAAAAAAATGCATAAATTTATCAATATGAAAAATGTCCACTATAATTTTCAGTAATTGGTTACCCTTTTGTTATAAAAAATAATAATAATTTGAAAAAAGAGTATTGTAGATACGAAGGACTCACTAGTGTAGTGGTTTTATAAACTCGAGTCATAGCATTCGTGTAGTGTATGTGAATTCAGTATGTTATCGCTCATCTGATCTCAATTAAAAAATATCTTTTAAAAAGGAAGTATTGTAGATGAAAATTGTGATTTTTTTTAAAAATTTGTTGGTGAATTATGAATTCAGAAGTTAAAAATTGTCGAATAATGAATAAATAGGAAAGAACTAGTTAATGTATTGTTGTTGGTTGCAATTGATGACAGAGAGTAGATTGAACACTTTATGCTTTATGGTTTGGGCTTGTTGCGTGGGTAGTGGTAGTTATGATGCAATCGTGGGGTTCTTGATTTTATTCTAAAAGCACAGCAAACAAACTGGTAAGGAAATTGACATATTCTTTTAAAAAATATATTTTATCTGCATTGCAATTTGCATATACCATTTTTATTTTTAGTTTCTAATTGTCCATTCAACCATCATCTTTGCAAAGAATTAGAAATCATAAAAAAGACCACTTTATTATGTAATTAAATGATGTTGAATTTGAGTGAATTTTTCAACGATGGTTTAGGAAGGAAGATATGTATATATATATATATATATATATATATATATAATGGGCATGCATATTCATGCTTATCTGGGGGTCTTGGTTTCACACAAAGTTGTGGAAAAAAGAAAGAAAAAGAAACAGATAACATACAGCTCTGCCTCTGCATGCATTATGCATAACCAACAATATATGGCTGTATGCGGAAATGTATGGCAAATATTGTTTTCAAAGCATATATATATATATATATATATATATATATATATAATGTTAGGTTGCTTTAAGTCTGTCTTTACTTCAATAATCGTAAAAGACAATGCTTTTCGTCACTCAAAATGGCAAAAGGAAATTAAATTTGTTTAATTTTTAATCCAATTATATAGTCTTTTTGAAGTAATGACTTTTTTGTAATTCAAGTGGTTAAAAATATTTATCTCTGCATCCGAAGTTTTAGGTTCAGTCCCTCCTTCCTCGCTTGAGAAAAACAGATAATAAACAAACGGAACTCTTTATTCCACCAAGCTTCTGAGTCCGAGGACCTTATCCTGGTTGGGCTTCAACAGAACATAATGTTATGGACATGGGCTTGAACAGAACATAATCCGATGGCGAAATTCTAAATTTTGTTAAGATCACATGAATTCAAAAAGCCCAAAACTTGAATGAGATGTATATTTATTTCCTACATTATAAATATGCTGAAGAAGAACACTTTGGAAAGAAAGAATCGATGAACTAGGTCGGTTGGTTTTCAACCAAATCAGAAGGAGCAGGGTACGATGAAAACCATTTACATATGGTTGTCTGCTAAGTTGGAGACTCCATCTCCATGTTTGTCTGCTAAGTTGGAGGCACCCTAGCTACTCACTTCATTGATGATTCAGACTTTTTTCTTTCTTTTTAAAACTTATTTATAAATTATCTTTCACTTATAACACGTAGATTCATAACGTGATAATATCATATCACTGATTAATAAGAAGGTGGCCCTTAATTTCCCTTTACATATAGGACAACTCCAGTGGGAAGGGCCCTACATGCATATGTATTCATGCATGCAGCTTCTGCATGCTTCTTCTTCCTCCTCCTCCTCCATTCAGGAATTGGAGACAACACAAGCAACAGGCATTGATAGCTAAAGTTTATGACACACAACACAAACATTGATTTTGTTGTTGTGGGCCCAACCTTCTCTCTACTACTCATAATCTCATATCATCAAATTCCCAACCAAAAACAAAGGGTTGGTTGAGGTTGACTACATATAACAATACCAAGCGCTGCACGATAGATACCATATCATTTTGATCTGAGAGAGCCAGGGAGATGGGCAGGAAATGCTCACAATGTGGGAACATGGGTCACAATTCAAGGACTTGCGGTGTCAGGCAGCGGCGGCAGAGAGGTGGAGGTGGTGGCCTTAGGCTCTTTGGGGTCCAAGTACTTGACCTATCTTCTTCTTCTTCCTCATCTAATAATTCTCTAATTTCCAGGAAGAAGAAGAATATAATAATTAAGAGATGTCCTCCGAGCATGGTCCACTGCTTGTCATCTGTCGCAGCTTCTTCTCCAACAACACCCTCCTCTTCTACATCTTCACGCCTTCAAAGCAGCGCCTTGATCGACGAAAATTCTGAGAAAATGTCAAATGGCTATCCCTCTGATGGCCTCACAGCATTACCCCAAGAAAATAATTACAAGGGTCAGTTCTTCTTGTCCTGCTCTCTCTCTCTCTCTCTCTCTCTCTCTCTTGAAAAAAAACGGTACTTTTGCATAAACTCTCAGTTTAATCGTTAATTACTGGGTTTCTCTTTCTGTCGACTTTGCTTGAAAGTGATGATTGATGCATCATGCATCAGAAGGTACTTCACATGACTAATAGTCTGAGGAAGGAATATATGAAGTTGATGCAACAATATAGTTGGCCCACATTAACACTTTAAAGTTTTCGAATACTTGTAAACCAGCAAACTAGCTTTATCATAGTCACTAGCGGACCCATGAATTTTTTAATGAATGTGTAATTTTGGTCAGAATTTATTTATAAATAAAAAATAAAAACAAACGCGCTGTTCAACAGATAGTATAAGAATTAATGATCAAAACAAACTTGATTAGAATTGCCAATTTACTAATTTCATAATTTTCTGTGGTTTGATGATGAGTTGATGGTGATGATTAATAATAATATGTAGGTGTGGCTTGGAGTGAGGAAGAGCACCAAATGTTTGTGATGGGGCTAGAAAAGCTTGGTAAGGGCGACTGGAAGGGCATCTCTCGGCATTTTGTCACCACAAGGACTCCAACCCAAGTCGCCAGTCATGCTCAGAAGTATTTTCTCAGACTAAACACCCTCAACAACAAACGACGCCGTCCCAGCCTTCTTTATGTAATTAATTTCGATTAATATATATATATTTTTATATAAATAATATTATACTTTAACCTAATCTTCTAAACTACTACGGGGAGGGGATTTTAACTTGCCTGCAAAATAGAGTTTTATTCATGTTCGGTTAATTATTTAGTTTAATTTAATATTTTTTTTCTTTGCTGCATGCAGGTTGGTAAAGATGAACTCTCAGTTCAACTGATGAACAAACCAAACATTTTTAGACCTAATAATATTGAAGCTTCGAGTGCTATTATTCCATATGGGTATGGGTTTGACAGCAGTCAGCTCTCTTCTTCATCGACTTTAGCAGCAGAGCCTGCAGCTCCTCTTCCAACTGCAGCAACTGATTTAGAACTTAAGCTTGCAGCTCTGATGCCGTTGGATCAACAGACTAAACCCTGCCCTAGAGCCCTTCTAACTGCACCTATATGTTAAGCATTATCTAGCTAGCTAGTACATGACATGGATCAGAAGATTTACAGCCACCGCTTGTGCTAGTGGAATAGTATTTCTAGGTCATTAATGTTTTGTTTAATTTCATGCGTCGGATGTAACTTCGTGGCTTTATATCGGAAACAATAATGTTAGGGAGATCACATTTTTGAACCTTATTAGCGAAGTACATGTGACATGCCATCCACTAATGAACTAAGTAATTGCAAAAAAATTGGTGGCGGAGGATCGCGCCCTAATTTTTCCTTTAAATTAATTAATTAAACTGGGCATGCCCATGCATGACAAAGTGGACAGTCACAGGGGACCTCCTTTGATTTTGTTCTCATTGTCAGCATGACCACTTTGTGTTCTTTTACTGATTGATTATGAAATAAGAAGAAGAAGAAACAGAGTCAGATAATAAACTTTTTCCTAAAATCTCTCCTCATGTCCACTGGAAGGATTGGGATCCATGGCCATGAATTTTGGTTCCAACTATTAACTTGGCTTATATACCGGGTTTCACGGTGCCACAGGAGAAAAATCGCCTGTCCTGGGTTGTATAGGCCCCCATGTTCCTATAGCACACATCAGTGACACATCGAGTCGAGGTTTGGTAACTATGACAGTTAAAAATTCCACAAGTCAAAAAAAAACCATTGAACTTAAAGAGTGAATCTTTACAATCAAGCATATCTGAAAGAGAAGGCATGGAGGAGGTATGATATAGACATTACTAGAAATATCCAAAATTCTACACTTCCCGGACAAAAAGAAACATATGAACTACAAATTTCAGTTCAAATTACAAGACGCAAAATTATGTTACAACTCCAAAAGAATAAATCACTGGCGCAAAGAATGAATGTTATAGGTAAAGCATTATGTGTTAACTTCTTTCAGCAGTTAGATAGTCTCTTTCCTGTTCTTCCATTACTGAGGCTCGATTTGAGCGGTTGATTAGGCCAGTAATGTGAAACAGAAAATTACTCCCGAGTAGATTTGTATGAGAAGTGAAGAAAACAGTTCAATTCTCTTATCAACTCCACAAGCACCCACTCCCCAAATGTGGCTGGAGCAAAACATGTTGGGTAAAACGGAGATTGCCTTTACAGTTTCAACTATACAGAGATCACGAATCATGTGATTCTCGGACCATCAAAATAACGCGCTGTTTACCACTATCTGAGCGAAGGTTATCTCCTTTAAACCCAATCTGAAGTCAACAAACATATGTAAGATACGTGAAGATAAAGCTGGGAATACAAGCGCATAAACTTCAACTTTCAATCAAGTTCTATGAAACCAGTTCTGAAAATGAATTTTAAAATGTCAATACCTCAACAGCCCCGTCCGGAGGGAACCACCTTAAAAGCACACCAAGATGCACTAAACCAGGGATTAGCTTGAATAGAAAAGGAGTGGTCACCTGCAATAAATTTCAGAAAATGTAGGCAGGAAATTATTACAAAAATCATATCTACACTTTTTTCTTTATCAATGAAAAATAAAATGCAAAAACATCAATAATGGACTAAAGAAGCACATCATAACACAGAAGGAGATAATTTTCATACCAGACTAAGGGCTGTGGTTCCAAGAAGCAGGAGATATAATTTCCCCTGAAAATGGTCAAAGTTTAGCTCACTAGCTCATAATTGTTGTCACATTCTTCTACAAGTTGGAGGTTTAAAAGATCCAGAGAACACAGCCATATTAATGTACTGTGGTCATTAATTATTTACAACAGCGTCAATCAGGTTACTGAGGTTTGACCCCCCAAAAAAATCAGGTTACTCAAGTATGAAACCAGAAATTTCCTCAGGCAAGTGAATTTTGAACTCTAAGTATATCTCATCATTAAAAAGAAAAAAAAACCAATAGTAGCACTAACCTCAACTAGATGGAGATTAGAGGCACGACTTAGAAGCACAAAAGCAAATTCGCCTATCTGTGCCAGAGAAATTCCGACCTATACAAATACAAGAATCCGAGAACTGTCAACAACTGAATTACTAGAATAAGTAATATGACAATGAGTTCAAATCAAACTTACAAGAAATGAGGTTTTGTTGTTGTAACCAAATCCCTTGACAACCATGGTGATGATAATTGTTTTTATGATGATAACTAATATAACAGACGCTAGTAATATATCAACATGATTCCAGAGAAATTGAACATGGATCAGCATCCCGATGCTAGCAAGGAAAAGAGCAGCAAAAAGGTTGCGGATGGGTTCAATCTGCAAATACGGAAAAGTTCAGTGCTGCTATAAAAAGTTACTATAGGGAGCTTCAACATTATGAGCAACGATTTATCATCCACATAAGAACGAGAAAACCAATACATATAATGATTGTGACATTTACTGCAAGTTGCATTCTTTACCAAATTACAGGGTATTGGTACATTAGAAGGCTAGAAACCTACATTTCTTACATGTCTGCACAAAGCTCACCATTCACTTTCTAGTAGATGGTACAGAGCCTTAATCATCCAAGGGAATCCAAACCCACATTATGCAGTGAGCGAAAATACTTGCACTAATATTGTTCAATGAAACACCTCAGCTGGTGTAAGGACCCAATTCAATTAAGCCCACCAATAAAATCCTGATAGGTAACCTTTTTTTCCCTTCCGTATAATAATGGATACCATAAACACAAAGGTGCTCTCTCCCTAGCCAAAGAAAGGTCTTTGACAGAAGATAACCAATATACCAAAGAAAGTAAAATAAACCACTTCTTCTATTTATGGTTGGTTGCATGCATTCTTGAGCTACAGAAGTAAGGAATATATCCAAAGAAGATCATCCACATGAATATGGCATGGAGTATAGCCTTACTTGTTCTAGTGTATGTTGAGCAAGATCAGTTGTTGATATCATCACTCCCGCAGCAAAGGAACCCAGTTCTAGACTTAGTCCCAGCTTATCACTACACTGAAATTGTAAAAACAATTAGACTATAGTGTCACGACTAGTGTCAGGGAATTCAAGCACAATTATCTTACATCATTTTCGAGAAACTCATAAGGTGCACAGTACCTTACTAACCAGATGCTGAGGGTCTATGCATATACTGTAACGGACAGAACTTATAAACACGACTCATAAGGCATAAAAGGACATATAGCCAAAGCAAAATTAATCTTTCACATAACAAGGGTATATCTTTGAAATATAATCAACATAGTACAAATTTGTAGCCAAAACTATTCTTAGGTCACCAATCAACCCAACTTGCTACTGGATTTTGTGAGTAGTCAAGACGAATGTCCATTCATAGATAGGCTTAAGTAAAACACCAGATGTAATTCTCCTAACACATTAAAAAAGGACTTGTGCCAAAATGGAAAACAACCAGCAAACATAATGGAAGCAACATGAAGGAAAATGATTCTTCAGAATATAAGATAAGAGAAATGTGAAGCTCGCCAACATTTTTTTTGAAAAGAAACAGTATTATTCAAATAGGAAGAGCAGGAAGGAAAACATACCCAGGCAACAAGCAAGCAGAATGCAACTGATGCCAATTGGTAGAGTTCATTGGTCTGCAAAGATGAAATTTTAATTACAGAAAATACAAACACATCCAGCAATTTTATATAACAAATTTAAGAAAATGGTACCTGTGAAGATAAGCTTATCATCAGCTTAAGTAGCCAAGGAACACAAGTACGAGATGATATAGATAGAACAGCCAAAAATGTAATCAATGTCACCATCCTGGTTCAAGATAGAAAGATGTTATAAACTTAAAACTAATAGATGGATTTGTCACTGATTGAGTCATTTTATAAAAATATAGCAAGAAACATTATAAATATCTTGACTTCAAAACCTCAAGGACAACACATGAACTACCACACATATGATACAAGACTGTTCCATGAGGGAAGAACAAAGACAATTAAAAGAAAACACAAACAACTCACAACTTAGCCATAGATATCACTCCTTGAAGAATACCCGAAGTCCCACCTAGAACTGGAAGCAAAGCAAACAGCAAACCCACAGCACAATCCTGCAAAGCAAAATCTTCTCTACACATACTTAGAAGAGTGACAAATCAGTGCAAAAAGCAGTAATTCGGCATTCACAAAGGAAATTGAAGTCCACAAGAATATGTATATAAAACCAACAAACCTGCAGAATAAGGGTGCCAATGGTAACTTGGCCATGAAGGGCATTAGTAGAGTTTTTCTCCATCAAAAATTTCAACACCTAGAACCACAAAAAAAAACTTGTGAAAACTACGCATCCAACAAAGTTAATAACTAAGAGAGTGAATGTGGATGCAAATCTGCGTGTATTTGGGCATTCATGAGACAGGTTTAAGTTAATTTACCACTGCTGTTGAAGACATAGAAAGGAACACACCAACGAATATCCCTTCGGAAACTTTACCACCACATAACTGCAAACAGCATCCAATCAGAACTGCAGCATTGAGAATGAGAAACATGTATAACACAGTCTATATTAACAGAATATTTAGCTTCAAAATCCATGTCAAGAAAATTTATTAGAACTGCACACTTCTAAATACCAGGTATAGAAAATGAATTACATATGACTTAAAGAATTGAGCATAGAAAGAATGAGAATGCCAAGAAGCAGGAGCCTAAGTTGGAGGTAGTTTTCACATGTAAAATAGGTATAAGAAAGCACCAACTTTAAAGGAAGTTCTCTGGAAAATTAGTAGACATACTGAGGCTGTAATACCACACAGGCACATAAATAGGAAGATTTGCAGCAGGCCTCCTGGAACAGCAACCGCTCGAACAACTCGAAGCTACAAGTATGTAGGGATGAAGTTTGACAAATTTAGCTCAGTTATAAGCGCATCAAAACTGCAGATAGAGAGAGAGAGAGAGAGAGAGAGAGAGAGAGAGAGAGAGGAGTCTACCTTTGTTGTGGAGAACTCCAAGCCCAAAGCAAAAAGAAGAAAAATTACCCCAAACTGAGCCACAGTTTCAACCTGCACACATAAACCAGAGCAAAGACGGATGTAAGACACGAAACTATCTTATATAAGAAGAATACATTAACAAATAAATTTCAGCAAAAATAAGATCTATCTCTAACATAAAGTAATTGTTTCATTTCATTTATTAATCGTAAAAGAGGCAAATGTGCCTTACTGAATTTTTTTTATTGCATACTACAAGACTACAAGTGAAAAATGTCTAAGCCTTAGCAGTGATAGGATTAGCTAAAATGATTGGCAGTTCTGTTTCTTCTTTTCAAGAATGAGTATGAATTAAAATATTTTTCCTGTAGTTTCATACTCATCTTGATAGGTGGTACGAGATCAACTGACCAAAACCCTAAGAGTACAATATCATAGCTTAGGAACCACTGTAACAAAAGGGCTCTAGAGAAATTTGCTAGAGAATCTTCTTGCAAATAGTAAATTTGTAGGGTAAAACATACTTGAACCATTTCACTGACGAAGTTGAACCCTCCAGGCCCAATAACAGATCCAGCTAGCAAATATCCACTAATAACCTGTAATGTTTTAGTATCAAGGAAGCAGAATACGAACGCTTAGTAAGATCATAGAATTATATATTTTCTCTATTGAGCTTCGAAATATATGTATACGAGTATGTATGTATGAATGTATGTATCAGACCGGTTGTCCAGCACAAGCAAAGGCAATGCCACCACAGGTTGCAGATACAATAACGACCACCAGATCTGATATTAATCTACAATGCAATAAGTAGAAGAGTTCAAATCAGCATTTCTATTAAGTGATGACCAATGAACTTAACAAAACTGTAATGAGCCAGCAAGTTTACCTTAAGTCTAGTTGCAGCACTGGATATTTTGATTTGAAATTTGATATTATGAAGACATTGTCCTAAACAAAATTATAAAAAAAATTTAAATTTATAACCATGAAGGTAAATACCCACAGCAGTTATGTTATCAATGAAGCAGTCTTACCTTTCGATCTATTAGTGTTGGTGTATCTTCTCCTCTATTATCATTATCCAGATTAAAAACATCGTGCAGTTGAAACGACCTATTTAAGCTACAACAGAGTAGTGAGAAGCAGGCTTTAAATAATGAAGATGGCTGCTATACAGTGAAGCTCATTATTCTAATGGTGATAAGAATACATGAAAAGTGTAAGTTAAAAGATGCATACTTTTCCTCTTTTGTCTCATTTTTCTTCGACTTAACTCTAGCAACTGTCTCCAGAACTGCCTGATCCACACAAAGAGAGATAAAGTTGTGATTTAGCAGACCTTCGAACTGAAACATATTCTTTATGGATTTGAAAGATGGGTAAAAGGTCAAGTTTAGCAAAAGTTTACAATCATATCGAATTTGAGAATGAATTACGAATGCATCAAAATATTAGATTACATATTGGGCTAGAAAAGCATAAATTGCAATAAGAAAGTGTTTGGAGAAAGGATTTCAAAATATTTTACAAACTGAATTCAACAAAATCAGATCTTGATGTAATGACTCTCTATGGCTGTAGCCCATTCACTGTATAGAAATGTTAGATAAATTAGCTTAACACCAACCTGCTGGCCGGCTACGCTGTTGTTAAAGCTTCCAGGATCAGTAGCTGCAAGTGCGAGCAAGCAAAGGAAAACAATAAACAAAGTTAAAACTTAAGAACATGTATTAGTTGACTATAATAACTGCATTTTAACAACTTAACATGATCTTATGGATTCTTCAAGAAGTAATCTTCCCATAACCAATTTTCTTGCCTTTTCTTCTTAGCCAAAAAGAAAACCAAAGATCCTCGAAAATTTCCTCTCTTTTCTTTTTGGTCTTCAACCTAAAACCCTAATTGAACCCAAATGCAGAGAAAGAGGAGGAACATCGGATCTACGAAGTTACAAACCTTCGTTCTGATCATTTTCTTTGAACTCGTTCTCGAGAGCTTTATCGATCATGTCAGCGAAGCTGCCTTCTTTTGGCTTGGAGAGGGAGACATTGGACTCGGTGGCGTTAGCGTTGAGGAGGGGATCTGATTCAGTGAGCGGCTCAGCGAACGACAGTGAAAAAAGCAAATCTGAGCTGAGAAGGAGCAGCGTAGGGATCAAAATAGTGAAGAGGCCATGCGAGGAGGACGAGCTTCTTCTCAACATTGCAGAAATGGCAGCTGCGAAGGATAAAACTGCGCGCAGATGGTCGAGCTTCAAGAACGAGAAATCGCAAGCAGAGAGAGAGAGAGGAGAGGGGGAGAGAGAGAGAGAGTGGGAACTAACCAGAGTTAGGGCGGTGTGGTCAACTTCGAGTCAAAGACTCATAAATCTTCAGATTAATTAAACAAATGTGTGGGATTCCGTCGTCGGTGGAAAATGTAATCTGGAATGCTTTATGAGTTTATAATGCCGGCGGTGACCGAAATTAATGAATTTGATTAGGAACTTCGAGAATTACCGTTATGGTTATCTTTTTTGTTTTTTTAAAGTTAGGGGTGTGTAAGATCCAATTCAATCCCCCTAAATTGATTAATCCAATTCAATTTTAGTCGGTTTCGATGATTTGGCAAATTGGATTAGATCCCCAATTTCCAAAATCGACATGATTGAATCGGATGACTGATTTGCTTGTGAGGATCCAATCTAATTTCATGCTTATTTTGCTCATTAGGTAATTTTTCTTAAGAAAGATATAAGCATTTTAAGTAATTTGATAGAGTGATTTAATATATTATAAAATCAAAATAATTCTCTAACATTTTATTATATTTTACATTTACGTCTATTAAAATGTTTGATTATATTAAACTTGACGATAAATACTTCATATTTCACTATGAAAACCGATCATCCAATCCAATTCAATCCTATATCAATTGGATCGGATCCTATTGAATTTAAACCTCTAATAAGATTGGATTGGATTGGAAAAATCATAATCCAATCTATTTTGGATCGGATGCGAATTGGTGAAATTGTATTAGTTTCAAACCAATATATACCCCTACTTTAAGCTTTGCCTCTTTTGCAAAACTAGAAGAGTTACCGTAGTTATTAGCTGTTGATATATCGTAGAATTCACCTACGCAAGCGTGTGCAAGAATTAACTTCAAGGAATATTGAATGTTATATAGAAAATGTTTTTTATTTTGGGGATTCCAAACTAATCAAATTATTACATATTTAGATTCAGCCAATTGATGAAGGCAGTATGAGCGCTCATTGCATTCAAGTTTGAATCACCATTTTTAGATTAGAATTACCCTTATGAGAGTTTATAATTGGCGTTGTCCAAAATTAATGAATTTGATTTGGGATTTAGAGAATTACTGTTAAGGTTTGTTAAGCTTGTAGTTATGCTAGTTGTTATTCATTGATAGATCATATAACTCACTTTCATCAACGACAAACAACCACTCACATAAGCGTGTCAATTAGCAATCCATGCAAAGTGTTCTTGAGTGACAATTCATAACATTATTAATCATATTATTGATCATAAATAGAATTATGATTGAATAATTGTTTGGAATGGAAAAAAGTTGAGTTTGCTCAATTGGAGAAATTACTTATCATGGTGGTAGACATTATTTCACTGGATCACAAATATTAAAAACAGAATAATGTGATAATTGGAAGTGTAAAAGGCATATGTCGTGCACCTCTCCAATCCAAATTAATTCCCTTGTGCATTATTGCCCTCGGCCATTTGTCAGGAGACAATGACCTTGTTTGATTACTAACACGCCAAAATAAATTGTTTTATGTTGGAGTTGAAATGGACTTGAGCTTGACGCCAACTTGCAGCCAAAATCACTATTACTTGACAAAGAGGAAAGGCCATAAAAAGCATCTCATATATATATTTTTCTGATCTGAAAACTTTCCCAACGAAAGAAGCTACAAACAATTGCAATCAACGATATAGGCGGTAAAAGCCAGCAATATAGCATGATGCCCATAATGTGGGAAGAAAAGAGCCATTAAAATAATAACTACTTGATGTTTTGTACGGCAATGAATTCATAATAATGTCAAATTTGATACTTTGATAATGTCACCATATACAAAAATAATATTTCAGGCTAGTCTCTGCCACTAAGCATTAGAAAATGGCAGTCATGGGCACTCTTGTTACCCGATTCTTGCGAGATGATAAAAGTACAAATACCCAGAGTATCACAAGTTCGGAGTCGTTCTATAATAAGGTCCATATGTTCTTCAAGCGAGGACCTAGTTTTAATCGTTTAATTACTTGAATATTATCAAATTCTTTCACTATCAAATACACCTTTGGGAAATGTGTGGTTAAGATGTGTGGTCCGCTTCTAAGGTCCATATATGGAGGTCTCGTTATAGAATTTCGCCACAAGCTCGATGGGAAGTTTTTAAAAGTGGGCCGGTTTGTATTTGATTTTAGCATGTGTACCATTTTATCTGAAGAAGTTCACTTCAAAAGTCTTGGATATTTTATCTGTTCATCCATCATATATTGCTAAAAAATGACAATATTTGCTAAAGCACAAGTTAAAAATTGATAATAATTAACATATTAATGCTTCGAGCACTTTTGGAGGCTCCAAATAGATATTATATCTAAGAAAAACTTTCGGAGAACTTCATATAGTTGAGCGGATATACTCTTTACATAGAAATTGTGAATTTTTGAAAAAAATTATTTTTCATTTTGGTTTATTGATAAAAGTAGTTTAGAGCATTATCCATTACTATTAGGCCATTACCCGATCTCTATTGTCCTCTTTTTACTTTTTACTTTTCCAGAGTTATTACCCGTATAAAGAATTTAACATTTTCACTTTTAATACTCGTATTGTACACGTACGTACATATTTTTCATGTTTAATACTCTTGTTTTTTACAAAATTTTCAATAATACACACAAAATTCATGTATTATACACATAATTTTCACACATTATTGAATAAAAATAATATATATTAAAAAATTTAACTAAATCATATTAAAATATTATATAGTGGTTGAACTTATGAGTTGTAATTTGGCAAAATATTGACGAATAAAACACGTCCGTATTTTATTCATATTTTTCTCGTTCTGTATTTTACTAACTACGAAAGAATGTGAGAGGCTAAGATTATTTCTTACTTGTTATAACAAAAATGCAAGATGGTGATTTTGCAGTCTCTTTGCCAACTAGAACAACAATTTCAAACAAATATTTATGGGTGTAGTAGTAAGCAAGGTAATAGTATTCTTCATGTAAAGTGTTGTTTGAAATCTAAAGCAATTACTAAGAACACTCCAACTCAACATGCAATTCTCTACAACAAATAATGTGTGCAATAGCATAATTTAGTAGCACTCGAGAGAACGAGGTAGACCAAAGACAAACATTCCCACACAAAAATAAGAAGAAAAAATTGAACTCTCAAATTGATTTACTGTGAAATTTCTCTCTCTTCAATATATGCTTTGAAGATGATAAAACTAGCAAATAAATATAAATAAAGTATAAATTAATGCAACTAGAAGTGTACTTTTCTTTTAATTTTTTTAAAATCAGTAGTATAGCCTTGCGGCTCTACTCCTATGAGTATAATATGCTTAAAGTGTATAGCCGGTCGGCTATACTAGGGTTTTTTTAGTATGTAAAAATCGTATAGCCGCGCGGCTATACTTTGTTGACACGTGGGCATCGAAACGACAGACAGGTCCTTTTAAAAAAAATATATATAAATAGTATAGCCGCCCGGCTATAATTGGGAATTTTAGTATAGCCGCACGGCTCTATTGGAGTTTTTTTTATAAAATAAATAGTATCGCCGTTCGGCTATACGCCTTCTAAATATAATATACTTAACGAGTACGGCTATACTATTGGTTTTTTTTATTTAAAAAGGTATAGTGTAGCCGGGCGGCTGTACTCTTTTTGAATATAATATACTTAACAAGTATAGGCACCCGGCGATACTATTTATTTTACACGTAGGCGCTATGCGGGTCCCTTTTTTTTAAATAGTATATCCGAGCGGCTATATGCGGGCTTTTTTGTATATAAAAAGAGTAGCCGCTCGGCTTTACGGGGTCTTTTTATTTATTTATAAATAGGCTTGTAATTATTATCCCAAGATGTTCCGTTAGATTGCACATGACTTCGCCGGATATTGTACCAACTTTTTCCTGGAAAGCAATGACCACGTCGTTGAACAACCGCATTATGAAAAATGGATGCGTTCTTGGGGTCTTGGTGAAACCCTATGGTCCAAACTCACAAGACCAAATATTTTGTTTTGATAGTATGCAGTGACTCGGATGTCGATCAAATCAAATGGGTGATGTTGAGAGAGAGGTTGTAGAAGAGAGTATGATTGGTTTCAGTGTAATTGAATCGGGTAAGATAAGCATTGTTAATGCTGAATTTGGGGCCTTCGCATGACTTGAACGTGAACAAGAGAAACATAAAACCAAGAAAGATGCAAACAGCAAACGGCACCACCGTCAATATTTCCTTGCAGTCGCAGATGCTGTTATTCTTGTTGTCTGAGCTTTCAGACATGGTTAAGAAAAAGCTAGAAACAGTACGTCGAGCCAGAAATTAATGGATACAAAGGCTAGCAACAATTCTAGGGTTTAAATAGCTAGTCCGCCCCACCCCAAAGCCGTGTTCAAAGAGAAGTTGAATCCAAATCAATTAACATTTAGGTTAGGTTAGGTAACAATTAATTCACGTACAAATAGAAATTGTAGACTTTGTAGGAGGAGGATTAGGATTCCCATGGCATATATTAAAACTTGACCTAAATTGAATTCAGGCATCAACTGAACCAATTTAAAATCCTAAAAGAAAAAGGAACATTGCTAGTCAATTAGTTAGTCATCTTTATTTATTGTTTTGCTGAGATGGCCCCGCCTCATTAGGCCCGAAAGAAGCCTGAGCAGACCCCAACCCGACAATTCCCAAATGAAACAAGGGCTGAAAGCTTGACTCTATATTACATTGAATTCGATAATCTCTAATCTCAGATAATCAACACATTTATGCAGAACCTAAGTGTAGGCGTTCTCTTATCTCATCGAATTCGAACGCGTGACTGTATATTACAAGATGCAGTCATGGCCAACCAGAACGAAGAATGATGAATCTCCCCCGCTACTTAAGCTATTGCTATACATTGTTTTTAGTGAATATGCATGCCTAGCTCGTCTTAGATGCATATATCATTCATGTATGAATCCTGAAACCCATGTCATGGCTTCTTGGCAGTGACCCAACCTCATAAATAGCCACAAAATACATTGGGGGATGGTTCATGTGGCAGTCATGTTTTTACCTGTATCTATAAGGCATTTGTTCGAGAGATTGGTTATCGAGTCTGCTATAACTCTGGCACTAGACTTCATGTAACCACCTGAAACATAAAAGGGGTGGATTAAATTTGAAGAAAGCTAAGATTCTATGCAATCTATCTAGCAACAATAAGTCATCTGGAATTCGCAAAACATCCGACTGGCATGAAAACCCAAGAACCTAGTGTGGTAAACCACTTTAACATTGCAAAGGTGGGTAAATTTCTTGTATTATTGATCCACTTATCATAACTGGCTAGTGTAATAAGACTACACGATCCTAGAAACCAGTGAAAATTAAAGAGGCAAAAATGAGACAGAGGGAGAGAGCACCTGATGTGAGCATGACAATAGGAATGTTCCTCTTACGAGCAAACCTGAAAACTTTCTCGTCTCTATTTGTTATCCCATCATGACTGATCTACACAAGTCAACATAAACACACCTCAACAGAAAACCGGTGAAGGAAATACCTCCGCTTGCATTTCAAGATTATGAGACCTACTCCTTCAACATAAAGAGTGGAACTAAAAAGAATGGAGGCAAGTGATATTCTCTTTGACCAAAAAGATCAATGAACGATATTACCTTCAACCTGCCCAGAGGATCTCCATCTAGAATATCAGTTCCAGCATTGTAGACTATCAACTCAGGATCAAAACTATGAACAGAAACCTAAGATACACATAAACACGGTCTAGTTCACGTGGTATGGTACACAAAAATTGGCGAACGGTTATTTTTTATAAGCAAAAAATGATTAGTAATTTCCTAAATATTAATTCTAACAGTAATACAACTAATACTAATTACTAATATGAGCTGTTTATGGTTTATTATTTTCATCACTATTCCAGAGAGGAAACAGCAGCACATTACTTGCTAGTGACATTCAATGGAGCAAATTAATCAGCAGCAAATGAGAGTTAAGCATACATATCTGAGACAAAGTTAAGTGTATACCTCAAGTGCTTCATCTAATTTTCTCAAGTACTCATTTGTTGTAGTTCCACTCTGTTTAAATTCAAGAAAAAGGATTACATTACACAAGGTCAAAGTATGAAACAACTACAATCTGATATGACAATGGGAATTTGGGATGACTCACCACTACTTCAACCTTTTGATCAATGTATCTCCTTGCTTCATAATCCTAAAGAAGATCAAATGAAGGCGGAGTTAGATCCTTGGTTTATGTTAGAGTCCTGCTCTCATAGACAGCAGTACAGCAGGCAACTTTGGTGCGAAAAACTTGCATCTCAAAACAGAACAAGAGCAGGCATCTTACAAATGGATATATTCCAGGGTTGTACATATCCAGTGTATAGACTCGACCTGTTAAAAAAAAAAAGTTATTCGAATTCCAGAAGAGAGTCAAGTTAAAGTTTAAATCACCCTATGACTATGAGGACGATCAGGTAACCGTACAGTCATTGGCAAAATCCGTTTCATGGCCATTTCCTTGATGTGCATCAAGATCAATAATCATCACCCTGTATTGGCAAATAATGAGTGATCATATCCATACTTGAAAGTAGTTTTTTTCTTTCTTTTATTACTATTGAAATTTCAAAACCTATCCTATAATACAACTATTTCAATTGAGGTGAAAATGTTACTACCTTGATATGTTTAACCGCTCAAAGGCAAAGTGTATGCAAAGAGAAATATCTGCATAAGCACAGAATCCCCCTCCTTTTTCCCCGGAGCAATGATGAAACCCTCCCCCCACGTTGATGGCCCATCCTCGCTCTTTTGCAAGCTTTGCAGCTAAGATAGTTCCCCCCACCTGCAATGGAAAATGATCAGTGCAAACCTCTTTGGTTTGTTTTTCTTTTCCTCTTTGGCAACACGACTGAAAACTTAAAACGCAACACGGGTTATCAGTTACCTGGTTGCGAAATGGATAGAGAACTTTCTGCTGCACTAGGCAATTAGGGAATACGGCAACAGGAGGTACCTTAATCATCGTAGCCCAAATATGTCATAATCTTCATAGCATATATGGAACTAACAAAGCTCGGCCAGAACCATTAATCCAGATCAGAAGCACTCAGTTCATTTCGGAGTATACAAACCAAGAATGTCCTATCAAACCAAAGTCAAGTTTGTGGTCTATTAACATTACCTCAATTATCATAGCAACATTTGCACTTTTCTTTAGACAATTCAAGTATGCTTCCGAGTGTACCTGCTCAAAGCTACATATGGTAAGCAATCTAAGTGCTATATTACTAATAAGCATTTATACAGCAAACAAGTAACCAACCACACAGCTATATAAACAAACCAAAGGGACAAGAAAATACCACAAGGAGATCATTCTTTGAAGCTTCCAGAGGCTCTACGATGCAATTTTTGTCCACAACATTATCCACCAACAGAAACCCACATATCCGACCCCATTTACTCGAATCAAACGGGTGCCTAAAAAACCAATTACACTTAAAAATTTGAACATATTTTAAAAAAAAGTAAAAATGAAAGAACTGCAAATTCATCTCTTACAGCTTCTCAATGCCAAGAAAAGTAATATCGTATGCAGACGAGTAAATCAACGGCACCTGATTGATTGATAAAAAACTCAGAATCCAAAACCAAAAAAATTCAAAACACAAATGAAATTAATATATAAGTTTACCTTGGAGTTGGGGATGTCGAAGTAGAGCTTGCTGGAGAGAATACGACTGCGCCTACGAGCTTGGACGCCGGTGCCGTTGTCAGATGAAAAAGACGACGACATCGTTCCAGAGCGAGCTCTTGAGCGGCGGCGGAGGTTGTAGCGATAGAGAGACTGAGATAGTTTGACGGTGGCAGCGAAAGTGATGACTAAAACGATGACTGGTTTGAAGAGATTCCGAGTCGACTCGGTCCAACTCGGCACGACTGGGTTCTTCATATTCGTAATAGTTAAATGAGATAAATTCAAATGAGAGAAAAATGTTAAGAGCCTCTGAGGCACGTTGAGACCGTTCGATTGATCGGACGGTCGGGAGATGAGAAATTTGGCGCTATTTGTCAGCCAGATGCGGATAAGACTAATATGCTGCTGCTGTTCTGCTGACGTACATTTGTGACAGATAATCTGATACCTGTCGTTTGACTCGTTTCTTACGCTAATACGACAACGTGTCATTTGGCCCTTGGGTTGAGAAGGAGAGAAACTTGGGTGGACTGGGTTAAGCAAAGCAAAAGTCTAAAAACAAATGCTCAGCCCATTCAGTTTCTATAGACTCGAGCCCTTTTACTCTGACCATTATGGCCCTTGATCTTTTTGTTTTGGTCAAGATTATGGGGCTTGTTCAGTTGTTTGTGTTTATTTTACTCTTTTTTTTTTTACCCCTTTACGTAAAAAGACTATATAATATAAGGAAAATATAATTTATCAGTTTTTTTTGTTGGAATAATTTATCTTTTTTTTTTGTGGTGTGGAAAAGATACTTTATTAAAAAATAATAAGCATTGTAAGAGAGTACAAAAAATGGCACTAAAACAGTCAATACGATCCAAAACCCAAACATGAGAGACAATAACAAATTCGTGATCTTAAAAAAGACTCGTGCTTGAACAACTTGAAAACAACAAGAAAAGAGAAAGAAGAGGAAGCATGAACACCCCTTCGATCTGCACATGGAAACCACAATGCCACCAACAGAAATCATCACCATGAGGGACAAAAAGACCCCAGTGGAGTCAAGTGATGGAGCAATAGTGGTCTCGTTAAAACCTTGCCTTAAAAACTTCCAAATGGAGGAAAATCCGGTTAAGAAAAAAAATTACCACTGTAAAGCTTGCTCATCAATAACAACCAACACGCAAAACTTGGGCAAGTGGACAATGAATAAATGTTGCACAAAGCGGCCCAACAAAGCTCAGCCCATGGACAAGTCGCTAGACCAACTGTAAAGAACACCAACTACTACTGCATCCTGTCTTGTAACTGCTTCGCTACGAAATGTGGCAATTATGGTTCTCCAAGATTGACGAACAAATGAATGATCCTTGCAACCAACATCACAAACAAAAAGAAAATTTCATTAGGATGCTAAACAAGAGTGGCCAAAACTAAAACTCAGAAAAAGATAAAATAAAATAAAATAAGCAGAAAATAAAATAACAAGCACTTTAACAGAATCAAGAACAAGTAGATGAAGTAAATAACACCATAGACAAAAATGAATAGAAAAAACAGAAAGAAAAATAAAAGCATAAACAAAAGACACTTGGAAAAAGGAAAGCAGAGAAAGAAAAACTACTCCTTGAAAGTGTAAAGTTGTAAGAAAAAACTAACAAAACTGCTCCAACTCTAGGTGCTCTCTAGACAACAAGAAGTTCAAGATCTAACGCCCCTTGATCCATCCGTCTCCATCTATATTGAAATTAACCTTCTCCGCAAGGGGGCTTGTAGTTGAAGTAGTTAAAAGTAGTCACTCATGCATTAGAGATGATGTGTTCGAATCCCTTCTCTCCCAATATAGCTTGTATAAATATAAATATATATATTCTTTAAAAGACATTTTCGGTATATATTGTCACTAATCGATTGAATATTGGAGCACGTTTTATCAAAGATTAGATTTAGATACAAGCCACATCACAAAATGTTAGGGCCCGTCTGGTAACATTTTCATAAAATAAAAATGAGAAAACGAATTTGCATTTTCAAGATTCGAGAATTCGTTTGGTAGCATAATATAAAAACAATAAAAACATGTCTAATAGTGATTTAAAAAATACAAGAATAATAAATATAAATGTATCAATAATGTTTGGAACTATTCTTACCTAAATTATTTATATAAGCCTATTAATAAATTAACATATTATTCTGAGAAGAAAAACGATTTAAATGATATTTTTATTTTTAATTTGGTTGATGAAAAATTTTCAGTCCGCATTGTGCACAAACATTTAGCCAAAGTAAAAGTTAGTCCAAAAGTTTTGTTTTGTTTTTTTGTTGTTGCTAAAATTAAGAAAGGGAAGGGGAAACTCACACAAGTATCATTGGGACTTAAATCCAGGATGCCCCCACTATTTAGAAAAAAAATAATTATGATTCTCTCTAAACCCAATAAACTATTATCCTAAGTTTATACCTTTATCTAAACCCAATAAACTATTATCCTAAGTTTATACCTTTCGACAAGGGATTTATAGCTCAAATAGTCATCCTTGCACGTTGCATCTAATGTCTTATGATTTCCATAAATAAAAGAAGTTCAAACCTTTCAAGATTGTTTTTATGCACGTATTTGTCTATAGGAGACTGTAAATTTTGTGTATATTTTGGCATTGAAATGAAAGGGTGGGAGGAGGAGGTGTTGACAAGGACAAGCTAACAACTTTATTAATAACGGCGTTGACACTTTGACACGAATTCAGGGAGTCTAGTGAGGGAGTCGCACACTGACAGACTGTAGTCTTATTAAACATAATGAAAGAAACAACATAAAAAACAACAGAGGAAGAAAGAGGACCGCACACAACATGATGTGTTGGATTTATCACATGATGCTGTTGTTGTTCATCTCCATCCATCCATCTACTATCTAATCAGACAGTGATTGATGGGAAGCCCCCATTGTATCTTCGGGTTTATTTTTGCTCATCACTTTAATATAAGGTGCTCTCACCACCCATCTCAATATTTGACATATGTCTCTTGGCATAACTATAGTTAACTCTTTACTTTGTATTTATGCAATTATGATTATGTCAATAGACACGTGTCAAATATTGAGATGGATAGTAAGAATACACCTTAGATTAAAGTGTTGAGCAAAAATACCCTCTTGCTTGCCATTCTCCATTATTATAAATTAAATTACATATATATTAGCGTAAAGCACAAGATTTTAGCTTAAATGGGTCAGCTTTGGATTTACTAATTTACTAGGTTAGTAGCATTTATATAGTAGACTAAAGAATACTACTACCATTTTAAAATCTAATTGGGAAGGGAACAATGACTTTTGGATTTTTATTTTATTTTATTGAGATTGTACCTTTTATAATGTACTCTAATAACATAATATGTAAACTTATTCTATCACGTGTTAAGGGATTTCTTGGTCACCTACAATAGAATGGACTCGAATTCTAACTTATTTTTTCACTCAACTCTCATCACTTAAATTAATCTTTTATCTAAGAAAATACATATTGATCTTTGATTTCATAATTACTAATATTATATCAACGAACAATATGATATAATATGTTATTAGACTGTAAATCAAAGATTCACATTTTATTTAATAAACAGTATATAATTTATAGTTTGACAATATAAGATTTTTTTTTTCATGGTAAATATTTTTATGGAGGGTCCTGGTGGTCTTGTCTTTTTATGTGTGTTGCTTGCAAGATGAGCTAATTTGTGTCTCAGGCTACGGTGGGAGGGAGAAACACTTGCATGAAATGGGGATAACGCTATTTCTGACCAATAATGCTATGATATGCGTGATAACTTTTCTACATTGTGTAGTGTTATTGGCCGGTAATAGCAAAATAGTGCTATCCCCGTTGAAACAAAATTTTTCTCAAGGACACCAAAAGCCATCTAACTAACACAACATTAATCACTCCAAAAGCCTTTAGTAACCAAAAGTAGTGATAAAAAAGAAAAGGTAAAAGTAAAATTACGTACGGGGAAGAAAGTAAATTAGAGGAAAAACTATAGAACATAAAAGAGGACTATAGGAAGTGGGTGTGACAATCTTAGACGAAGGTTGATCCACTTCTATCTAAGACCAAAGGCTCATCCATCAACAGAGCATTCCCTAAATCCATGTTTTTACTATTTATGCAAAGTTTTTTTTTCCTTCATAAACTAAGCTACTTGCATGTGATATGAGGAAAGAGTTGAGGAAGAGTTGTATGGTGGGGTTGGTGTTGATAGTGATATGAGTTTGAAGGAGAAAAAGAGAGGTTCATGCTTTCTCTCCACTTAGCCTATTTCGAAGATAACAACAATAAAATTTTGAGATATTTAGTCATATACCCATTTTTAGCACTAAAACTATAAATATACCCTTACACCATTTAATTTCTATAAACAAACACAAAAAAAAACCCAAAAAATGATAGATGACCCTATTAAATTTAATTTTGATTATTAAATTATTTTGATGCCCTATTGAGTGTTTTGGGCTTTTTTTTATGAAGTTTTGGGATTGAGTTTGTTTTAAAAAATCAATGACAGTTTTAGAATTTAAAAGAAGTAAAAAGCCTTTTTATTATGTTGTAAATAAGCTTTGGATGTGTTTCTAAAGTCCATTTCATATAGAGTTTTTTATTTATAATTTAGGCTTCTGTTTTGAGTATAATAGTGAATCTCCTTAGAATTTTATAGAAAAAGGGAGATGTACCAGAACTATCTTTGCTTCAACCAATCTAACAAATCAAAAGAAAGAGAACCCTACAATAGGCGAGCTGTACCAAAAGAGTTCTCTCAAAACAAAAGAGTTTCGAAATTCTCAAAGCACACTGTTTGAAAATGATATTATATTGTCCAAAAACACATTATCGCTATTTGTTGTCACTAATCAATCAAATATTGAAACATGTACGATTTATCTATCAAGGATTGAATTTAGATACAAGTGGCGTCACAAGATTATAGAGTCCAAGCCGTAACCATTCTATCTTGATAGGTGAAAGTGGCTTAGCTATGATCCAGTTTCAGGGATTACGATTAGAGTAGACATCAAGAAACCTAATAATTTGTATAATTTGTTTTTTTTTCCCTTCAAGTTGAGTATGGTAGCTCTTTTACGTCTCCAATCTTGCTTGGCCAAAAAAGTCAAGAAATAAAAACGATAAGAATACATTATTTGAAATTCATTTTCCGACAAATGTTTTTTTCTTGAAATATTTGACATTAAAACTATATATGGAGGGTTTTTTTTTTTTTTTTTTTTTTTTTTTTTTTTTGGTGTCAGAAAAAACTATATATGGAGTTACATTAACAAATGTAGTCAGGCACAACCCTAGGCCACACGCTATATTAGGTCATCCTATAAACTGAGTTATACAAATATGGGCAAAATGTTTCATGTGTCTGACAGAAAGGTCCATGTGTCTGATAGAAATGTCTATGTGTCCAAATCTATAACCTATTATATATATATAGCTTCCATTGAAATTCTCGAAGCATGCTATTTGAAAATGATATCGAACGAACTCTTTAAAAATGATATTATATTCTCCAAAAACACATTATCACTATTTATTGTCACTAATCGATCAAATATTGGAGCACGTACATTTTATCAAAGATTGGATATGGATAGATACAAGCCTCACAAAATTCTAGAGTCCAAGCCGTAATCATTCTATCTTGACTAGAGTAGACATCAGGGGTTAGGATTAGAGTAGACATCAATAAACCCAATAAATTGTATAATTTGTTTTTTTCCCTTCAAGTTGAGTATGGTAGCTCTTTTACGTTTCTAATCCTGCTTGGCCCAAAAAGTCAAGAAAGGCAAACGACAAGAATACATTATTTGAAATTCATTTTCCTACGAATGTTTTTTTCTCGAAATATTTGACATTAAAACTATATATGGAGGTGTTTTTTTTTTTTGGGTCAGAAAAAAACTATATATGGAGTTACATTAACAAATGTAGGCAGGCACAACCCTAGGACACACGTTATATTAGGCCATTCTATAAACTGAGTTATACAAATATGGGCAAAAAGTTTCATGTGCTTGGAAAAAAGGTCTATGTGTCCAAATCTATAATTTATTATATATATATATATATATATATATATATATATATATAGGGAAATTCTCCTATGCGGACATTCAGATATTATTATTGTGCGGACGCTGTGTATTTTGTATTACCCATCCTTACTTTCCTCTTTGTTTACTATAGCGTCCATACAATAATAACATCTGAATAATATCTCGTGTTAGAGTAGTAATTTTGGATGTAATATCTTCCACTTTCTCTATCTTTCATCAAATTTTAGGAGGGCATTGACATTTTTGGAATCTTGGAAAATCCATGTGGTTGCTTAACAATCTTAATAATTGTTTGCCAATAATTAAGAACAACAATCTTAAAGTTTAGTACTAGGAATCGATACAAAGTCTACTTCAAAAATCTAGTTTCGCTTGAGAATTTATATCCATTTGAATAAGACCACGATGGTTTCATAACAACCACAATCAAGTAATCATATTGATTATCAAATATTATCTCTCGTCATAATAATAATAATAATATTGTCAATTTGTCAAATACTATGAACGTCTGGTTATAATATAACGAATACGCAATCGTTAATAATGTAAACTCCCTGTGCCTTATTCTTTAATTTAATCAAGGGATGTGTGCTAATCATATGCCCATTAAACTATTAAACAACAATCCTAGGCTATAATATATTAATTTATTTAGTTGCCTTTCGACCCGAAAAATTAACAAAAATAGTTGCCTTTCTAAGATAAAGAAAGAACAATAAATTAAACAAACCTGGGTGCCTTCCTAAGATGAAGAAAACTGATGTGATCGGCTGAATTGGTAAACTTCAGGAGTTTCACAAGTGAAAGTGTGTATGGTTATTGGAAATAATTAATTCCTCCAATAAATTAGTATCACATTAAAAATAAAAACGATCAATAAACCTTAGTGTAAAAGTGACTGTATTTCTTACACTCGAGTTCGATCATCTCATTGATTAAAATAGAGTAAGTTAGAGCATCTCCAAGGAAGATGTCAAATGCAAAGAGAATAAATGATAGTGAGGTCCATAACTAAAATAATATTAAAATAATATTTGACATCAAGCTTTTTTATATGTTATTTTTGACATATCTCTTCCAGCATTCAAATTTATGTAGAATTTGACTACTCGGTTGGAACAATTTTAACCTTCAATTTTTGCCATTTCATATCCATATATGTGGCAATTTGACATATCGATTGGAGATGCTCTTAGACATTCACTTATATCAAAAAGATAATTCAAAGTTTGAATATCTCATCCTATGTTGATTAAAACAAATAAAAAACTTGAAGGAGGCCTCACATTTCACTTGTTTATGTTGCTTGTTTAGTGTCTATGATTGGATTGGATTGAATGAGTCACGAAATATAAGGAGGAAATAAAAGTAAAAGTGAATGACATGTTGTCCACCTAAAAACATATTCACAAATACCAACTAGTTATTAGTTTACTAGTATTTACCTTGGAAAAGTTTCAAGTTTAAATCCTCCAATGATGAATATATATATATATATATATATTCATAATTTTTCTGATTTTCTTTCGCATCAATTGTAGCCGCACAATGTTCCGAATTTTTTTGAGCTTAATCTACATTTTCATACGATGATTAAAAACATTAGTTCTTTTTCTCATTGATATTTGACAAAATGTGGAACCAAACTTGAAATATGATTGAGCATTATGGAAGAAAAATATTACCACAAGAATTAATAAGATGACTCTATATTTTTCGTAGGCTCAGACCCACTCGGAGGTACGACGGGCTCCACCAAGCGAGGTGTCGTGCCTTGACTTGACAAGGGTGCGCTTAGGTCACTGTCGCGTCATACGGAAGCTCAAGGTCAAGGACAAGGGCTACATCATGCTGGTCCATTTATTTATGGACAACGCTTGGCTCCTGTTCCTCCTCAACAGCTAACGTGGCTTCTTTACAAAACAACACGTGTTGTTGGTGGTGTTGTTGTTTTTTTTCTTTTAAATTTTCAACTTCTTTAACTCAAATCTTTTGCTGTTTTTTTAACTTGGGTAAGTTAAGGAGGAAGAGACGAAGGCAGGGGAGGGTGACTTGCAGGTATTTTTCTTTAAAAAAAAAAAAGATTTTTCATGGTTGTTGAAGAAAGGAGGAGGAGAGGGAGAGGGAGAAGGAGGAGAAAACTTACATGCTAAATAGAGGTGAAACCAAAAAATTTGCCCGTGCCATTCTAGCCACACCAAGTCAGGCAAAACTGGGGGAAAAAAAAAGGCCAGAGACACCATAATAAGCCAGCCAAAATGGAAATAAAATAAAGGTCTATCTTCAGTTGATATGAGGATCGTGGGAAAAAAAATTGGAAAAAAGGTGGTCTTTATTTCACCCAAATTCCTAAATTATAAGAATGAAAAAGAAAGAAAGAAAAAACAGCCGGAGAGAAGAAGAAAGAAGAAGAGGAAAAGAAAGAAATGGCTAGAGGGTGATAACTAGCTGGCGGAGAAAGGAAGAAGAACGTTTTAATATTTTTACTATTTTAACCTATATATTATATCTATTTCTTATAATAGTATTACATATTAGTAGCCTACCCAAGCCCAAGCACAAGGCACCGCCCCTGCCTTCGTCTCTTCCTCCTTAAAACTAACCCAAGTTAAAGAAAAAACCAACAAAAAAACTAGAGTTAAAGGAGCTGGAAGAACACAAAGAAAAGATACACGTGTTGTTTTGTAAAGAAGCCACATTAGCTGTTGAGGAGGAATGGCTCCTGATAAGCATTGTCCATTGATTCATATATAAAACTGAAGCTTTGTGGTCGACTTCTTCTCGCGGTCTCGTGCGCCCTCTTCTCTGTCCGTCTCTGAAAGCAAATGTATAATCCACGCCAACAACGCAGCGATAGAGAAGAAGCCTCACGAAGCTCTCTGTTGCAGACGCGGACATATTTCATCGAAAAGCACAAAGCAACAAAGCGCGAGAAGTAGCAGCCTCGATCTGATGAGTTGTTGCAGACAACAATGGATTTCTCGGTATTAAAAAAAAAGGCCGAATTTTCATTTCCCATTGTTTATGCTTAATTTTGATTTTCCGATGAATTAAGCAGCATTAATCGTATTTTATTTTTGTAATTTTCTGGGGTTGAGCAGAGATCGAGTTCTTTAACATTGGGCGAGCGGATCTGCGCGGCATTTATACCATTTATAGCGATTATAGAGGTGTTGGTTTTTGCTGTGACCGATTGCTTCAGCTACCGTCCGCGCCAAACCAAATGCCGTTTTGCTTTCGGCGATATGTCTGTCCTGGCCGATGAAACAAGATGTATGTAATATTTTTTTTAAAAAAAATATTCAGAAGATTAAGAAAACTATATTTATGCAGAACTTCGAATTGTGAATTATTTCCTTTTGCTTTGGGGATTTTGGAAAAAGAGAAGAAGAAAGAAATGAATAGTTAATGAGAAATTTTGAATGCTGTTTGTGCTGCTTACTTGCATGAATTGATGATGCAGTTACTGTTAATGAGCTGGAGGCATTGTATGAGCTGTTTAAGAAGCTGAGTAGTTCAATTATCGACGACGGATCGATTCATAAGGTCAGCCAAATTTCTCTGAATCATTCAAATTCAATTTTGAAGAAATGTGCTGTTTCTTTCTAGTTTCATGCATTGTAATAACTATTTGGATGATGATTGTGTTGCAGGAAGAGCTTCAATTAGCACTATTCAGAACTCCCTATAGTGAAAATCTTTTCCTGGACAGGGTAAATGCTTCATACCAACATCTTGAACCACTTGACTAGGATATATATAATTCGCTGCAACTCTACTTACACGAACTGGTTTTTGCTCTTCTAGGTTTTTGATCTCTTTGATGAAAAGAAAAATGGTGTCATTGAATTTGATGAGTTTGTTCATGCACTGGATGTCTTCCATCCATATGCCCCTATAGATGATAAAATTGATTGTAAGTCTTACTGCTATAACAGGCAATGCTAAATGTTGTGTGTCTTTCTTGTTATCTTATGTTTCTTGTTTGTTAATCACTTGCAGTTGCATTTAGGCTCTATGATCTGAGACAAACCGGGTTCATTGAGCGAGAAGAAGTGAGTCTTGTACTATTTTTTACTGTCTAAGTCTCCGAGGAAATTTATGTTTTTTTGGGTACTTACGATTCGATACCTTGTGTGAATGCAGACACGATATTATTTAAACTAAGTGGCCTCTGTTTGGTTTCAGGTTAAGCAAATGGTGATTGCCATAATGATGGAATCTGACTTGAAATTGTCAGATGATCTTCTTGAGTCTATCATTGATAAGGTAAGCACTACATAGTTGTGTAAGTTTGGATTTTGTTTTACTGGGTGGTAATCAGAGCTGGTGGAGAATGTAGTACTCACGGCATCTTCAATTGCCTTGCAGACATTTGCGGACGCTGATGCTGACAAAGATGGTAAAATTAACAAAGAAGACTGGAAGGCTTTTGTGCTTCGACATCCAACCCTTTTGAAAAACATGACTCTTCCTTATTTGAAGTATGTAACTTGCCTGTGTCTCTTTAGATGCTATCCTATTCTGCGATATGCAAACATCCAATCTCATCTTTATTTTCCAGTTACAATCTGACTTGTGTTTGAACCTATGGCTTCTTTTCATGATATCTAATATTGTTAAAATTTTTACTGACTTGCTTCGCTAACCACATCCTCTAGGGACATTACCACGGTATTTCCAAGTTTCATTTTTCACACCAAAGTTGAAGAAGACTGAGAATTTGAAGCCTTTTCCTACAGAGGATCTTTAAAAGAACTTAACTCTGAAGCATCAGCGTCTCACACGCAGAGCTACTTCCAATCAGCACAATTTTGAAATGGTTTTGTGGCAGATCACAAGTAGCATTGCTGGGAAGGGGAGACATCCGAGTGTCGGCACGCTGGGATGGCAGCATCACAAGATTATCCATTTGGTTTGAACATTTAAAGCGCTACGAGCGCAGCTATCTCCATCAATTCAAAGCCTTTGTACAGTGAGAGAGTAGTATTTTTGTAGTGAATTTGAACATACCAGTGTTTGTAAAAATTTACGGTGCTTCTTGTTAATAGATTTATTAAAGTTACTAAATTCTGTAAAAGATCATTAAACTTCTGTTTAACTAAGCAACAGGGCAGAGCAATGTAAGGACCGGCCATGAAGTTTGGGGCCCATATTAAGCTACCCACCATCGTATCCCAATTACATTGATACACATGCAAAAGAATTACTACAAATCATCAATAACAATTTCATTTTTCTTTCTATGTTTGAATCTTATTAATAACAAATTTCAGAACCGATGAATTGTGACACAACATAATTTGTACGAGTAACTTGGGTCTCGTCTGGTAACGTTTTCGAATAGTGTTTTTTGAGAATATTTTCAGAGAATGAAAACAAGAAAATGAATTTGCATTTTCAGGAAATGAAAATGCGTCTAGTAGATTAATTAGAAAACATCTTCAGAAAACAAAAACAATGAAAATGGGTCTGGTAGTACAATTTGAAATAATAATATGTGAGTTATTTTTATGAAAACGTTTTTCACGAGAATGAAAACAACTTTTTTCTCTTTTCTACAAGTACACATGAACTTGTTTTCATTTTATGAAAACATTCTCGGTGTTTTTTTGTTTTTGGGCCACCGAACGTGTTTTTACCTCATTTTTGTTCTCTGAAAATGAAAACAACCTCTTAAAACGTTACCGAAAGGGCCCTTAAACATTAAAAACAGATTAAAAAAATTCTACTCTCAAGCAAGAATAAAATAGCTGAGTATGGAAAAAGTAGAAGGGCATGCCTAAAATCCAAACTTGCATACCTCCAAGTCCAAACATTCTTCTTTTTCTGATCCATTCGATCCTTTACTGATGCAGAGAATCCTCCACTTTGAACAAAAACAAAAAAAGAAGAATCCTCCACTGGCCTTGAAACTTGAAAAGAAGTTAGAACTTCCATACAACGAAGATGTAATTGTTATGGTATCTCAAGGCAACCATACACTATCATGATATAATAAGTAATCTCAGTGCTAAACTACTGATAAGCATACATACGGCAAACAAGTATCCAGATACACAAACCGAAGTGACCCAAAAAAAAACCCACAAGGAGATCATTCTTTGAAGCTTTCAGAGGCTCTACGATGCAATTTTTGTCCGCAACACTATCTACCAATAGAAACTCACATACAATTCGTACACTCCACCACAATGGAGATTTGTAATACAAATTCAGCTTCACAAGAACCTTTAAGAGAATCTGGCCAAACAAACCATAGCAAAATTTAATGGTTTATGTGATAGACGTTAACTCTGTAGCATTCGGATTCAAATCACTATGCTGAGTAGAAGTTGTTCCCTGCTGCTCTTCAAGAACAATTTCTGGTTCAATTTGATTTGGTTTGCTTGATCTTGATGGCCTTCTGAGGCAGAGACAGTTAGTGTTTGGTGAAGATTGAACCGCAGCTATTCCATGAACACCATCTTCTTTTCTGCTTTTCTTGTAAGCATGCCAAGTCTTGTCTTGTTGATCATACGCTCTTAGTACTTGACGAATTCTTGTCCAAAATGAGGCTTTTGAATCAACGCATGTCAAGATGTGGCTATGCTCATAGAGGAACATGGCTGCAAAGATGAGGAGAGCTAACGATGAAGCAACACCAGCAACAATGAAGAGGCCCCAAAAGCTTTCAAGGCTAAGAGTGTCGTAAGAGCTCGCAGTGTTGGGGTTTGAACAACTTTCTGTTTTCTTGAACCACTTGTCCTCGATGGCCTTCATTTTATCTCCCTCTTGCACTTGAGTGATTGCTGTTGAAACATCACGCGTGAGAAGTGAACCTTTTTGGAAGACCTGCAGGTCACTCAAAAAGAAGAGAAAAGAAAAAGGAAAATCCCAGATCAGAAAACATGTAATAAACTAAACGGGAGAAAGAAAGCCAGAGAGAAAAACAGCAAGTGATCAACTTACAAGGGCAAAACCATCGGCTTTAAATGTTGGCTCGACCAGGGTATATTTCAAGCAATTGGTTGCAAGAAAAAGTTTCATGTAGGGTGTTTCATCAAAAGCAGCAGAAATACCTCCATTTTCATTCCCGTTCTGAAGAAGTTTATCTAATTCTTCTGCGGAATTATAGGTCCTAAGTTTATCGTCCTTAAACCCTAGCTTACTCAAAATCCCATAAATAAAAGAGCCTTCTTGGTAACCAACGTTGTCCCCATTCTTCAAGAGAAGGTTCACATCAGTAACTATTGGTTGGAGCTGTTGAATTGTTAAGATTGATGATAAACTGGCAGTGTAGCTTTGAGTCAGTACCAGGACAACAAAGCACCATATGATCACTACAAACCTACCCAAGTTGCTCACTACTTGTTCCCCTGTTAGAAAAACTCAAAAGAAAACAGAAATGAGTCATAAAATACGTAAACAGTAAGCGAAGCTCATTTTACCATTTGGGTTTTGAGTTTTAAGGCATAGACATAAATTATATACATAATAGAAAGCGTGGAACTTACGGTGTGCAAAAACCATGGTTGAGAAGGCGAACCAAAAGCTTGTGCCAATTTGGTGATGTGGAGGCCCACGAAAGTCCTCGTTTATCCGGTGTTCAAGAAACCAGACCACAAAACCAATGAATATGAAAAAACAGCCAATTGTAACCCAGAGATCCCACGTCAAAGGCTTCAAGAACACCCATGTGTTTTTACCACCATCATTGCCTTTGAGGGGGACGACCATTGATATCCCAGATTCTGTGAATGGCAATGTAAAGTCAACGTACAAGGATCTGTTTGCTCTAATAGTTATGTCTCCAACTGCAGCATCGTAGTTCTGCCAAGTAAAAATGGCAATGTGTCAGTGAAGAAATTGGATAATTTTCCTATAATAAAAAGTGAATATCAGCAAAAAAGAAAAAAGAGAGAGCAGAGAATGCGAGGTCTACCCCAAGAAACACTTGATTGATCAAATCATTGTAACTGCCAGCGCTCCGCCCATTAGGATTTGCAAAGGGATAAAACTCGTAAGGAACAGGATATGGTAATGCTTTTATTACAGCGTCAAAGACTTCTATGCAGTATCCACCATTGACCTTGGCTGTGTTAGTGCTAGGATCATATACCACACTTACTAATTCTTCAAACCCTTGCTTCAACGGGACGAGGACTTTTAAGGTCCCGTTCGTGCGAATCTGCCAGCCCCTTGGTGCCAAGATGGTGTCTCCAGGCCATATAACAGGTCCAAGACTGGCATTAGAAGTAGAGTATCTGTTTGTGTTTCTGTTCGAATTTATGTTTCTCACAAGTCCATTTTGGGGTGTCCAATATCCAATTCCTCTTTCCCCATTATCGTTCACATTAACTACCTGAAAAGTTGATGATTGTAGTTGCCCATTAATAAGACTGAAATCTCCTGAAAGGCCTCTGAATCTTGTACCTGATAGCTCTCGGACAAGTTCAGGACCGCCTTGAGAGACCTCTAAGCTTCCCAAATCAGTGGAATTATGAGAACTGTTCATCTTTTGGAAGCTGAAGTTTGTACCCCCGACCTTCTCAACCGCCAGGGCTAATGCCCAAGCAGCATCATAAGCCCATAGTCCAAAAACATCCAATTTAACGTTAAGGATAGTTGGATTGTCTTGTTGGAATTTTGTTTGCCATCTAGCTCTAAAATTTTCAAGTTCTTTTGTGTTTGGAACATTAGTCTTTATACCTAACACCCCTTGCATGTTATCTATGTCGACAGAAGAACTGGAGGAACTAAAAGAGTTAGTCATCCCATTCGTTGTTATCCAAACATTACCCTCCTCCATCATGCCAATGTCTCTTGCCTTGGCAAAAAACCGAGAGCCAAGTGAAGGCGACATGTGCACTATGAAGACCCTGGTTTGCATTGACATCAACCTGTGAAGCTCTTCAATAATTTGGTCATCAGTGGCCATTGAAGGAATGAGACTCCAATAAGGGATACCAGCACCAACTTCTTGCAAAGCAGTAGTCAGGTAAGGTGTTAGTCCCTCCCCGAACTCATTGTCGATGCTGACGGGCACTGCTTCTCTCCAACCAAACGCTTGGATGAGGGCACCAATGGCTCTAACTTGAGATGAGTCATTCTGTGCAATTCGGAAAAAATATGAACCCCGGAGAGAAGGGCTTGTTGCTGAAAATGAGATTATAGGCACCTGAGCTTGATCACCAAGATCAATTACAAAGTTGGCTTGCATTGATGATTCTAGCCCTATGATGGCTTGCACTTCAACATTCTTTATTAAGTCTAGCGCTGTTTCAAAGATGAGAGTTTTAAGTTAAGTTACACGCTAATGCAATTTTAATTCTTTGTGCATCAATTGATGATTCGTTATGAATCCGATGAAGTATTACTAACATGACTCTAATCTAAGCCGCTTTTCCCAGCAAGTACTTCAACAAGATATGATACATTTAACATGCTAACTAATAAATAATAAAAAAGAAATTGATGGTTAAAAAATTCTCTGGTGAAACAAAAAGCAAAACATTAAAAAGAGAAGATCAATAGAGAGAACCTGCATCAGCTGCCACAACAACATCTCTCGCTGAGTCCCTTGTGTGCAGGACCAGTCTAGTATTGTAGTTAGAATGAGAGGCATAGAAGTCAGAGAGGGCCATGTTGATGCAGCTCAACCGTATTATCCCAAATCGGGTATCTAAGTCAAGAACCACACCCACATTGATTGGGATGGTTGTGTTTAGTGCCATGACCAAGAAAATCCTAAAGAATAGGAAGAGAAGAAAAACAGGGTTAGGAGGACACTTGGTCATGTTTGAATATCTTGAAAGGTTTGCAACTCAAGGCATGAGGAAGAAGAAACTTGTTTATAAATGGTGAATGGTAGCAGGATTTCGAATGGCAAAATACTTGGTTTGGTTCCCCATGGTAAATGGGAGGAAAGAGGAAATAACTTTCTCAAACTGCTGATTGCTGATGAGGGAATAGGAAAGAGTGATTTCCTCCCCCGTTCCTAAGAGAACAAGTTTTCATGGTTCTTTGAATATAAGAAAAGAAACCGGTATTTTAGATTGGAAATGTGCCTTACTGAATTATTTTTCTGAAGAGTAGCAAACTGGATTATTATAGTAATCATAGAAGTAAAAGGAGAACGATGGTGACTTCAGTGAGTCAATGGCAGAGTTTCTTCGTACTTACATCATTTCCTCTCTTGACCCAAAATGTCAACCAAACTGTCCTTCTCAAAAGCAGGAGACTTGGTCACGAATCATATGACCTGCTTCAGTGACAATTTGACAAAACTAATTAATAAGCTCAATGCAACATTTAATATGTATTAGTTGTTTTCCTTCGCAAATAGGTTCATACCAGAACCTTCATTTCACAATACAGTATGAAAAGCTGAGAGGAAGACCATATCAAAGCTCGAACCCAAGCCAACTGGGCCCCCACTCTACCAACGAGAAAGGCTTTTAGGATTTGGGGGCTTCTGCACTGGGGGAGGGGAGAAATCCTACGAATACCTTATCAGAAAGGTAATATGACTTCTAGTTTTTGCTCAGTCAGTTGTAATTGGAAATGGTAAAAAATGTGATTAACTGTTATCAGCACAATGTGAACTAGCTTGACTTTTCATGAAGTTTCAGGTTTTATGGGGATGAAAGCCAAACAACTCAAGTTTCAACTCTTTTGGTACCTTCACCTCCAATCCATCCCCCAGCTCCAAACATAGTCGCTTCGGGCAGCGTTGAAGACGATTTGCTCAAGCTATGCACACATTGCCCACCCTTATGTAACTGTCTGCAGGAGAGGAGAAGCCTTCAGGAAGGGGAAAAGCCACATCAACTCCAAAGCAGGGCTAGGTTTCTTGGCATTCTTTGCATCTGCAAATTCAAACAAAATACCAAAAAGATACATGGCATTACAAATTTAAGTTAATTACATCCTAAAGTAATGAATTTAATTTTTTGTTTTAGATACACGAAAGAGCCAGAAGGGCTAGGTTTCTTTCTTGGCATTCATGGGTAAGGGAGCATATCAATAACAAATTTTAGAATTTTACACCTTAAAAAACAAATTCTAGAACCGATGAATTGTGAATAAACTAGTAGTTTTGTCACAGGTAAGCTAGTTTTAACACACAACAGAGAATTGGTACGATTAGCCTAAACATTAAGATCTGATTAAGAAGATTTTCTACTCTCTGAGTCTCATCTCAAGCAAGAATCGATAATAGCAGAGTATGGAAAAAGTAGAAGGGCAAGGCTAAAATGCAAACTTGCGTACCTCCAATTCCAAACATTCCTCTTGTTTCTGATCCGTTCGATCCTTTATTGAGGCAGAGCAGTCAGATTGAAAAACAAGCAGGATGGAGAAAGGACTCCACTGGCGAAGAGGAGAAGAAATTGCATGCAACATGTATTCTACTGTGGCGATATCCATGACAATCATGCACTGCTATTTCAATGTAGATAGATTACAAGCAATATTAGAGGAGAGGGGATTCGGACGCCGGACCTTCTGTGAGAAAGGCAATTCAAGCACTGGACCTCTTGTGCTTGGATAACTGCTCCTACCCTAGTATTTTTGTGAAGTGAGTTTATGAGTTTTCAATTGACCATTTCTCAGAAATAAAAATCTAAAATTACCACTCTCTCCCCTAGTTGTCATTATCTCGCCTTGAGAGGCATCTAGCTTTTGCTGTTATCGCCTCCAAACCACGCCACATGCGCAGTATTCCCCATATTATCATTCATACCCTACGCTTCCCAAAATTAGTCTTCGTCTTCCTCTCTCACAGCTGGTTGTAAACCTCGATTAGTGATTACTAATTATGTATCTTGTTAATAGATTCATTAAAGTTACTAAATCATGTATAAAAATCAAAATTAGGCAATGTAAGACATTTAAGACATTTTATTTATGCTACCGTCATATCTTATATAAGTTAGGCTCGTTACGAGTCCTAACCAAGAAACATCAAAACCACTGCTGCATGCATACATCTTATATACTACACAATAAAGATTTAAACTACAAATTAAGATTCAAACAAACCACAGCAAGATTCCATGGTTTATGTCATAGCCGTTAACTAGATAGCACATTCAATTTCTTGGGTTGCTTGAACATTCGGATTCAACTCACTATGCTGAGTACAAGTTGTTCCTTCCTCTTCAAGAACGATTTCTGGTACAATCTTATTTGGGTGCCTTGATCTTGATGGCCTTCTGAGGCAGAGACAGTTGGTGTTCGGTGAAGATTCAACCGCAGCGATTCCTTGAACATCTTTTTTGCTTTTCTTGCCTTCTTGATCATATGCTCTTAGTACTTCACGGATTCTTGTCCGAAATGAGGCTTTTGAATCAACGCATGTCAAGATGTGGCCATGCTCATAGAGGAACATAGCTACATATATGAGGAGAGATAGTGATGAAGCAACACCAGCAACAATGAAGAGGCCCCAGAAGCTATCAAGGCTAAGAGTGTCATAAGAGCCAGCGGTGTTGGGGTTTGAACAGCTTGCTTTTTTCTTGAACCACTTGGCCTCGATGGCCTTCATTTTATCTCCCTCGTGCACTTGAGTGATTGCCGTTGAAACATCTAGTGTCAGAAGTGAACCTTTTTGGAAGACCTGCAGGTCAAAAAGAGAAGAAGAAAAAAAATCCCACATCAGGAAACACGTATTAAACGAGAGAAAGCCAGAGAGGCTCTGATAGAGAAAGAGAAAAACAGCAAGTGATCAACTTACAAAGGCAAAACCATCGGCTTTGAATGTTGGCTCAACAAGGGTATATTTTGAGCAATAGGTTGCAAGAAAAAGTTTCATGTAGGGGGTTTCATCAAACGCTACAGAAATACCTCCATTTTCATTCCCGTTTCGAAGAAGTTCATCCAATTCTTCTGCGGACCTATAAGTTCTAAGTTTATCATCCTGAAATCCTAGCTGGCTCAAAATCTCATAAATAAAAGAACCTGCTTGGTAGCCAACATTGTCCCCATTCTTCAAGAGAAGATTCACATCAGTAACTATTGGTTGGAGCTGTTGAATTGTTAAGATTGATGATAAACTGGCAGTGTAGCTTTGAGTCAGTACCAGGACAACAAAGCACCATATGATCACTACAAACCTACCCAAGTTGCTCACTACTCGTTCCCCTGTTAGAAAAACTCAAAAGAAAACAGAAATGGACGGCCATGAGTCATAGAATATGTAAACAGTACACAAAGCTCATTTTTCCAATTGGGTTTTGAGTAGTTTTGGTTAGTTGGACAAGTGGTTCTACAAAGCATTAATCACCACTAAAGACTAGAAAATAGTTTAACATGAAGGGAGCTTACGGTGTGCAAAAACCATGGTTGAGAAGGCGAACCAAAAGCTTGTGCCAATTTGGTGATGTGGAGACCCACGAAAGTCTTCGTTTATCGGATGTTCAAGAAACCAGACCACAAAACCAATGAATATGAAAAAACCGCAGCTTGTAACCCAAAGATCCCATGTCAAAGGCTTCAAGAACACCCATGTGCTTTTAGCGTCATGTTTGCCTTTGATAGGCACCACCATTGATATTCCAGATTCTGTGAATGGCAATGTGAAGTCAACATACAAGGATCTGTTTGCTCTAATAGTTATGTCTCCAACTGCTGCATCGTAGTTCTGTCAAGTGAAAATGCCAATGTTTCAGTGAAGACATTGGATAATTTTGCTAAGAATAAAATGTGAAATCAGCAAGAAAAAAAGTTATACCCCAAGAAACACTTGATTGACCAAATCATTGTACCGGCCAGCAATCTTCCCATTAGGTTTTGCAAAGGGATAAAACTCATAAGGAACATGATATGGTAATGCTTTTATTACAGCGTCAAAGACTTCTATGCAGTATCCAGCGACCTTGGTTGTGTTAGTGCTAAAATCATGTCTCACAGTTACAAATTCTTCAAACCCTGCCTTCACCGGGACCAGAACTTTTATGGTCCCTTTCGGGTTAATCTGCCAGCCCCTTGGAGCCAAGGTGGTGTCTCCAGGCCATATAATAGGTCCAAGACTGGCATTAGAAGTAGAGTATCTGCTTGTGTTTCTAGCTAGTTGAAATTATGTTCCTCACAAGTCCATTTTGGGGTGTCCAATATCCAATTCCTCTTTCCCCATTATCGTTCACATTAACTACCTGAAAAGTTGATGATTGTAGTTGCCCATTAATAAGACTGAAATCTCCTGAAATGCCTCTGAATCTTGTACTTGATAGCTCTCGGACAAGTTCAGGACCGCCTTGAGAGACCTCTAAGCTTCCCAGATCAGTGGAATTATGAGAACTGTTCATCTTTTGGAAGCTGAAGTTTGTACCCCCAACCTTCTCAACTGCCAGGGCTAATGCCCAAGCAGCATCATAAGCCCAAAGTCCAAAAACATCCAATTTAACGTTAAGGATAGTTGGATTGTCTTGTTGGAATTTGGTTTGCCATCTAGCTCTAAAATTTTCAAGCTCTTTTGTGTTTGGAACATAAGTCTTTAAACCTAACACCCCTTGCATGTTATCTATGTCGACAGAAGAGCTGGAGGTACTAAAAGAGTTAGCCATCCCATTCGTCGTTATCCAAACATTACCTTCCTCCATCATGCCAATGTCTTTTGCCTTGGCAAAAAACCGAGAGCCTAGAGAAGGCAACATGTGCACTATGAAGACCCTGGTTTGCATTGACATCAACCTGTACAGCTCTGCAACAATTTGGTCATCAGTAGCCTTTGAAGGAATGACACTCCAATAAGGGGTACGGGCACCTACTTCTTGCAAAGCAGTAGTCAGGTAAGGTATCACTCCCTCCCCGAACTCATCGTCCACGCTGATGGGCACTGCCTCACTCCAACCAAAGGCTTGGATGATGGTACTTATGGCTCTAACCTGAGATGAGTCATTCTGTGCAATTCGGAAAAAATATGAACCCCGAAGAGAAGGGCTTGTTGCTGAAAATGAGATTATGGGCACCTGAGCTTTCTCTCCAAGATCAATTACAAAGTTGGCTTGCTTTGATGATTTTAGCCCTATGATGGCTTGCACTTCAACATTCTTTATTAAGTCTAGCGCTGTTTCAAAGGTGAGAGTTTTAAGTTAAGTTACACTCTGATGATATTTTAATTCTTTGTGTATCAATTAATGATTCGTTACGAATCCGATGACGTATTACAAGCATGACTCTAATCTAAGCCGCTTTTTCCCAGCAAGTACTTCAACAAGATATGATACCTTTAACATGCTAATAAATAATAAAAAAGAAATTGATGGTTCAAAAATATTTGGATGAAACAAAAAGCAAAACATTAAAAAGAGAAGATCAATAGAGAGGGAACCTGCATCAGCTGCAACAACAACATCTCTCGTGGAGTCCCTTGTGTGCAGGACCAGTCTAGTATTGTAGTTAGAATGAGAGGCATAGAAGTCAGAGAGGGCCATGTTGATGCAGCTCAACCCTATTTTCCCTAACCGGGAATCTAAGTCAAGAACCACCCCCACATTGATTGGGATGGTTGTGTTTTGTGCCATGGCCAAGAAAATCCTAAAGAATAGTAAGAGAAGAAAAACAGGGTAGGGAGGACACTTGACCATGTTATCTTGGTCTTGGAAGGTTTGCAGCTCAAGGCATGAGAAGATGCTTGTTTATAAATGGTGAATAGTAGCAGGATTTTGAATGGCAGAATACTTGGTTCCCCAATGGTAAATGGGACGAAAGAGGAAGGAACTTTCTCAAACTGCTGACTGTTGAATAGGGAATAGGAAAAAGTAGTTTCCTCTCCCCATTCCTTGGAGAACAAGTTTTCATGATTCTTTGAATATAAGAAAATAAACCAGTATTTTTCTGAATTGTAGCAAACTGGATTATTATCGTAATCACACAAGTAAAAGGAGAATAATGGTGACTTCAGTGAGTCAATGCCAGAGTTTCTTCGTACCTACATCGTTTCCTCTCTCGACGGGAACTGTCAACCAAACTGTCCTTCTCTAAAGCAGGAGACTTGGTCACTCACGAGTCATATGAGCTGCTTCAGTGACAAAACTAATTAATAGGCTGACTGCAACATCGTTGTCTAAGAATTTTCAAAGAGAATAACTTCATATTCAAGAATCTTCATTTCACAATACAGTATGAAAAGCTGAAACAAATGGGATTGCAATAAATATTCTTTTAGGGCCTTGGGCCCCCACTCTGCACTGGGGATAGTGGAAGCATCAGGGAGAGAAAGAGGGAAGAAATTTCATGCAACATGTATTCTACTGTGTCTGTGTCGATACAATCATACACTGCGCTATTTCAATGTAAAAAATTAAAGTGCAAGTCATGCATTTTATACAAGCGATATTGAAAAAGAGTGGATTCGAACACTTGAAGTTGTGTGTGCATGAATAACTGCTTTTGATTACTTGAGCTACAAGTCCTTATCCCCTGTGTGAAGTGAGTTTCTGAGTTTTTAATTTACCATTTCTCAAAAATAAAAATCTAAAATTACCACTTTCTCCCTGTCAGAAAGGCATCTAGCTTTTGCTGTTATCTCCTCCAAACCCCGCCACGTGCACAATATTCCCCATATCATTCATTCATACCGCACGCCTTCCCAAAATCAGTCTTCATCTTCCTTCTCTCACAGCTGGTTGTAAACCTCGATCAGTGATTAGAGATACAGCAATGGCAGACAAGCCAAGCCGAGCTGTGGTTTTGTACGGAGATGGGTTGGTCCGTTTCGTCGACCCATCACACATCCATCTCCACTCTCTCGCTTCCAAAGCTTCCTGTGGCTTCTTGAGCCTCCCCATTGCCCCTCCCACAGGTTTTAACTCTTTCAATGTCTCTTGCTCTCTCTGGAAATTTTTCTATTTTAATAGATAATTTAATTATTAATAATATGAGGCTTGCTTTCTTCTCAAGTGAACTCTACGGGTTCGATCAAGTTTGTTAATTTGCCTTTATGGGTTCGATCAAGTTTGTTGATTTGTCATATGCGACCTGAAACGCAATTCAAATCCACTTCTTTTTGGTATTTGGGTGTTCGAAAAATCGGCCTAGGCCGCGCCTAGGCGCTAGGCGGACCCTAGGCGCTAGGCGGACGATTTCACTCTAGGCGCCCGCCTAGGCGGCCTGGGCGGGTCGGGTCCTTTTTTTTTCCTGACTTAAAAGAAACCCTCACGCGGCCTCGCTCTCCTCTGAGCGGTCGCCTGCTTCTCTCTCTCTCTCTCTCCATCCCTCTCTCCTCTGAGGGTTCATTTTGGCATGCTTTTACTCCTTTCCTTTCCCACTTCGAAGCACCGGGATTTACTTGAATTTAGATTGCAGAAAGCGAGGATGAGAGAATAGTCAGAGAGTTTGCATTACTGCTGGATGCATATGAAGCTTACCATGATACAGTGAGATCCACATCTTTGGTTACCATATCAGAAAGGTAATATAACTTTTGGGTTTCACTCAGTCTGTTGTAATTGGAAATGTTCAAAAAAAAAGTTTTGAACTTTTAACAACCCAATGTCAAGTGACGTTTTTCATAATGCTTCAGGTTCATGGGGATGAAAGCTGCGATATTTACAAACAATGCAAGTTTGAAATCTTTTGGTACCAAACTTGGTTTCAGCGTGTTCCAAATCGATGCTCTTTATATAAACAGTCCAGCCGGTGCTGAACCGCCAGTTGATTTTGGGGCATCTGAGTTACTTAAGTTGCTTGGGTTTCCAGCAGGGAAGACAGTGGAGACGAGCCAGTATGATTTAGTTTTTGTGCATGTTGGGGCTGGTGAGGTGAATGTTGAGAAAGACAAGGCTACTGATGATTTGGGATATCTCAATGCTTTGGTTGGTGCTATAACGCAAATAGCCCAACCTGGATCTGAAATCGGTGCCCGTTTGCACTCGTCTGTTTTGATGAGCTATGGGAAGGTCTCAGAAAAGGATGATCCCAACTTGTCAGTCTCATTTAGAAAAGATGACGAAAAATCTGATCTTTCAAAGCTTGTTCCTCGTCAAAGTTACACCATGAAAGGATCTCAACCACGAAAGGATGTTAGGTGAGTAAAAACTTGGTGGTTTCTTGCACACTTGAAATACCTTTAATAACTCCAGCTATCCTTTGTGAACAGGCACCATTGCCCAATGTTAATTGCTCAGTGGCAATATGCAGTAACCCGCAAGGATATGGCTGAGACATTCTCATTTAAGGATTTCAAGGAGGTACAATTTGAGATTATCAGATATTGAGTTTACTGCATGGCACATGCTAGAAATTGTTAAGAGATTTACTGATATAGCTGACTCCAGAGTTTATCTTCTCTACTGTACTAGCCTAGCTAGGAGCTGATACATTATCTGGTCATAAGGCTCATGCATGTTTACAAATGAATTATGAAATTTGTTCTTTTCTATGCAGTACGGTGGAAATCTTGTGATACCAGCGGATAGGTTTCTGCACGAAGTGGCCTTCAAGCTTTGGAAGGCCCCGAAATACGGAGCTTGAGAAGGCAAGTTTATACAAGACAGTGTAAGCAAGGAAGCTAAACCTGAGGAGCAGAGCATCCCGTTGCTTATCTGAAATGTTTTCTTAAGCATTTCTCAACTTTAACTTGCCTTACCGGACCCAACATGTAATAAGATTAATCTGTATGTGACCTCAAACACCGCTCATGTTTGGCATTCCCCACAGCAAATTGGGGATAGAAAGTTTTGTTCGTTTTGATATTTAATGATGACTCTGGAAATTAGAGAATTTCATCTGACAAATGGGCCAGTTATGAACGCTCAAGTTAATCTTCCATTACAATAGATGAAGACCACTTGCAATACATAGTTTTCCATAACCTAAATTCAATTGAAAGAACCTAAAAACTCCCCAAAATGAGAAACAAGACCATGCCATATGGGCATTGAAGGTTTACCCATTTTACAATTTGGTATGGCTGCAACAGAGGTCCCCTGTCTCATTCTGAATCATAAATCGAGCATGTTAGAGAGGGTACAAAGTCAATAGCTTTCTAAATCAATCAACTATAGTTGAATAAGTTGACTCAGCTTGAAATCAGAAACAATATTCACAGAAAAACCTATAGCAAAATTGTATCAGGAACTACAGAGTCATACAGAGGAACTTTACTACATAACATCTGTTCACGCCTTCAAGCTGTTAGTGTGAAAACAGGAACTAGCACTCTAACAAGGTCTTGAAACAATAATTGCCCAGTAGAAACCACACCAAGAGGAGGAGAGAGAAAGAGAGAAGCGCAACCAAGAAAGGCCATCCAACCATGAAAACACCTAGAGAGAGCACCAATAGAAAAGGGAGGAACGACCTCACGACGGACATGGCGTCAACCCATTGCCCCTTGAGCAGTACTAGGCCTGCCACATTGATCATGTTCCAACTCATTGATCCACCATAGAATATCCGATTCAGACAGTTGGCTACGAAAGAATGGCA
The DNA here is from genome assembly GCF_965620075.1 of Prunus avium. Classification (NCBI taxonomy): domain Eukaryota; kingdom Viridiplantae; phylum Streptophyta; class Magnoliopsida; order Rosales; family Rosaceae; genus Prunus; species Prunus avium. The sequence goes on along the minus strand of NC_142284.1, from coordinate 49,697,945 downwards.
GTTGCAAGTGAAAAGGTTGTAGGTTTTGTGTTCAAAGTACCGTGAACTTGACCGCAGGGCATCATCCCATGTGATTGCCGTCCCAAACTCTGCATGCTTGTAGCCACTCTTGCAAGTGTGGCCACCCAGATTCGTGGCGAAACAACACTGTTTTGACATTTCAGATTCCATTACAAAATTGTCAAAGGACCAACTGGTTAAGAAGTCAATTCTAGTTCTTTCTTCCACAGTAACAAGCAAATAGACAAATGCATGATTTGGCAACATTTCTAATTGCTTGTTCATCTAAGCAAGTACTTTTAAGATGCACTTAAATGCCTTTCACAAACAATTTTAGATCAAACTAATGAATACCCTTAAGAGTTTGTGTGAGCACACAAGAATTTAGAGAGCCAGGAGGAAGGGGGAGGGAGCACAAAATTATTAAACAATATGGCGAATGTGAGAACAACATGACACAGTACCTGTGTTCTATCAAGCTGTAGATATCTGGCTACAGCACCAAATGCAAAATCATCGGCATTCACAAAATTGGAACCTGAGAAATCTAAAATAGCTCCATCCTCCCTGCAAATGCCAACATGTCCAATGAATGGTGCCAACCAAGAGACTATTGGGAGAGGAGTCCAAACCAAACAACAGGGAAACTTTGCCTTCTTTGGATCAATTTCATCAAGAGGCCACAGCTCATGGTCGATACTCTGTGTAGACCTCATATGCTCAATGTCATAAGCTTCTTTTAGCTCCATTACAGGAAATCTAATGTGCTGCATATGCTTTGTTTAAAATTTTATGGAACTTCAGACTAATTTCGTCTCCCAATACAATAAGCAAATCAGTTCAATCGGCCATAAACAAAATGCAAAGCCTTCTTTAAAAAGAATCAGAAAGATTAGTTAGTCTATGATACATAAACTAAAAAATGAAAGATTACTGTTCGCTTTAACGGTTTGATTTTTACTTCCTGAAAAATACATTGCAGGCCGAAAATACCCAAGTCTTAAAATTTAGCTCAGAAAAGGAAACATCTGCTCCAGCAATGCAACTTTAAGCTGAGAAACACTGAATCACATCAATTATGTTTACTTTGAGGAAATGGGTGGCTTAAAATTCCAATCTTTAAGACTTTCCAAAGATTATCTTGCTAGCAGACAATACCCAAATGGGCTTTCCATAAAATTTGTTGATACATTGAAAGAAAACAAGATCCAAACCACATATAATGCATTTGGGTCAGCAAAGATCTTATGCTACTGACCTGCAGAGGATGGTGATAGCTGAGGAAAATATGAGACCGCCCCAGTAAGGTAAAAGTCGGTGACAAGGAACCGGAAGAAGTTGAAGAGAAGGAGAAAGAGAGAGAATAAGAATAATAATAAGAAGAAGAAGAAGAAGAAGAGCTATTCTTATTGGTCTTGTTATTCTTCATTGTTGTCGAGACACAATAACTGGTTGATTATATTTTGACTGAAAAAATGAAGAAAAAAAAGGAAAACCGATCAAAATTTTAATATCTTTTCATTTTTTAATTTTTTGTTAAGACTTTCTTTTTCTCATTTTGGAAACGATGAAGGAGAAGGCGAAAACAGGGCAAAGGTGCATGAACCTCTCTGAGATTCAGCCCCTCAGTGGGCCCACCGCCTTCCTCACTTAATTGTCTTTGCCTCCTTCGCCATCTTTTTCTAACCTTTTTTATTCTCTCTTTCCGTCCTTAGAAAACGGTTGGCTTCGTTTGTTGTTGGGTTTGTAACTTACTTCATAAACTTACCCGCCAAAGTAGTTATGTTGTCTGTATGTAACTTCTCATCATAAAATGTAAGCAACCACATCAAATGTCCCGTGACCACTTGGGCCAGCGGTACTCGGTCTTCACTTTGTTAGAGAAGACTACGAGTTCAAATTTCATAGACGACGCATGTTTCTTTAAAGCGTCACTGAATTTTATTGCGAAAGAGTAACTTTTAAATTTACTGTTACATGGATTTTCGAATAACTTTCATTGTCATATAGGTTGATATGAAATGTTGAGGGGCAACAATCTTCACGATGGTTAAAGTCAAACTCAATGTTATTTTATTTTGATCAACTTTTGGGAAGACAGTACCACCACCAGCCAGCCTTGAGGTAGGGCCTCCTTTACTGGTGGGGATGGTAGGTTTCCAACCATTTGGGTGGCACCGACACTAGAAATTAGAATACTCATTAATTTAAGGGGTCATGTTAGGGAGACCAACTTAGGATACCAATTTGTGTACCAACTCTCTAATAGAGATGGAGCCCACCAATACAATGGGTCCCACGCTCTATTAGAGAGTTGGTACACAAGTTGGTCTCCCTAGCATTTTCCTACTTTAAGTTACCCAACTCCATTCTTGTGAGAAGCTTCTTTTTGGGACCAAGTTCTCAAAAGTTTGAACTTTAAGCTTGGGTGTGGAATAAGCCATTATGCATATAGTGTAAAAGTTGGTTTTTGTTTACCCAAGAATTGAATGTTTACTACAAGTAGCAGTTTACCTAACAAGGAAATATATTTATTTGAAGGATAATTCTAATTATATTACATGTAAAAGCTACGGTAATTTAAATACAAATCATCAAGAGAGATAGGCAAAACACATACAAATTCTTGTCCTATACCTTTTGACTTGTTTATCACTAACTATGGACAGAGCATATGTTAATGATGTAGTCAATTAACATGTGTTAATTATGTAGTCAATTAAGGTTTGGCACCTACTATGTTTGGCACCTACAATATTTGGGGGGCTTGACTAGGTTGGTTGCCTAACTAGGTTGGTTGCCTAACTTGGTGGGCTTAGGAACTTGTATATATATGTGTTGATTGTAAGTAATGAAAGACATAAGAAAGAATTCTAAACCAGAAAATCTTTACACAAATCTCTACACTTTGTTTGGCATGGTATCAGAGCAATCGATTTTGGTTGCCTCTGCATAACCTTGTTCTTACCTTGTTCTTACCTTGTTCTACCTTGTTCTTACCTTATTCTTGCCTTACCTTGCCTCTACTTAATCTTGCCTTTACTTCTTTGCTCCTATATTGTTCCAACACAAAACTTGTGTTGAGTTCCCTTGGTTGTTTTATCCTTCCGCTGCATATACTTATCCCGACTTATCTCATGGGTGACGCCTCCGACTCCTCCAAGGCTAACTCCTCTACTCCACCAGTCCGCTCCTCTCACGACTACCCTTCTCAAATCACTCCAGATAAGTTGGATGGGTCCAACTACTCTGCATGGTCTCGTAGTGTTCGTTTGGCCATAACAAGTCGGCGTATGGCTGGTTTCATTAATGGTAAAAAATCTGCCCCTGCCATTGATGACCCCAGCTATGACACTTGGGATGAAGACAATTGTTTGGTGCAGTCATGGCTCCTCAACTCCATGACCAAGAATGTTCGTGCCTTATTTGATCACTGCCCAACAGCTTGTAAGGTGTGGGAAGCAGCTCAGAAAACCTATACTGTTACTCAGAATAGCTCTAAGTTGTACCAGCTCCGCCGTCAGTCAGTCACCACCTCTCAGAATGGTGAGCCTGTGAGTGTTTTCTATGAAAAATTGCATCTAATTTGGCAGGAAATCGACGTCCTTCGTCCTTGTAAGCACACCAATCCTGATGGTGTGGCGCTTCACCAACAAGCACTCGATGCCGATCGAGTGTACGATTTCTTGGGAGGACTCGATCCTCAATATGATTCAGTCCGTAGCCGGATCCTTGCTATGAACCCAATACCACCTGTCCTTGAAGCTTATGCACTTGTGATGGAGGAAGATAGTCGCCAATCCTCCATGATTGGAAGTAGCAGTGCCATGGCAGTCAAGCCCTATCGGGCACCCCACCGTGCATCCTCTGGGCTGCCCCCTCGTGGCCTTAAACCTGATGATGCAAAAGGAACTCGAAAATGTACCCATTGTGGTGGTGATCACCTTGTCGAAAAATGCTTTAAACTTCATGGTTATCCTGAGTGGTGGGATACACACAAGACCCGCAATATGACACCCAAAGCTGCTTGTGTCATGACTACCGATGCATCCCCGTCTCCTGCCTTGCTCTCTAACTCCAACCCCAACTCAGGTACGCATCCCACTACATGGATAATTGATACTGGTGCCACTGATCATATGACTTTTGACTCTAACCTTTTTTCTAAACTGTCTACTCAGTCCCGCCATCCTTACATTACTAGTGCCAATGGGGTCCCTTCTAATGTTGCTGGAGAAGGGACCATATCACTTTCCCCTTCTCTAGTTTTACCCCATACACTCTTAGTTCCGTCTATTAATTGCAATTTATTATCAGTTGGAAAATTACTTGATTCACATAATTGTTATGCCACCTTTTATCCTTCTCATTGTACATTTCAGGATCTTTTGACTCACGAGACGATTGGGCATGGTAAACGGAGAGGGGGGTTGTATTCTTTGACAGTCTCACCACCGCCACCACCACGTGCCGCTCATACTCATGTTCCAAACTCACATGCTCACCAACAGATTTGGCTCTGGCATCGTCGCTTAGGACATCCATCTTTTGCTTATCTTCGCCGGTTGTTTCCATCTTTATTTCGAGGTCTAGTTGATCAAAAATTTCAGTGTGAAACGTGTGTATTGGCCAAAAGCCATCGTGCCGTATTTCCCACAAGTGATAATAAAACAGAATTTCCTTTTGAGTTGGTTCACTCTGATGTTTGGGGTCCTGCTAAAATCTCTTCTAATGGCAAAAGATGGTTTGTTACATTTATAGATGACTGCACCCGCATGACATGGGTGTACTTGCTCGCCCATAAAAGTGATGTTACTACCACAATCCGGGAATTCCATGCTATGATCACCACTCAGTTCCAAGCATCCATCAAAGTGTTCCGGTCCGACAATGGTGGGGAGTATGTAAATGGTGCCTTAGCTCAATTCTTCAAGGACCAAGGCATCATCCATCAAACCTCCACACCCTTCACTCCACAACAAAATGGTGTCGCCGAACGGAAGAATCGCCAATTACTTGAAGTTGCCCGTGCCTACATGCTTGATAAATCAGTTCCTCACCACTTATGGGGTCATGCTCTTCTCTCTGCAGTCTATGTGATTAATCGAGTGCCTAGTAGTGTTCTGGATTTCCGAACTCCACTAGATACCTTGGCTCATCACATCTCTCTTCCTACCATCCTTAAGTTGCCTCCTCGTGTGTTCGGTTGTGTTGTTTATGCTCATGTTCCTTCTCATCAACGGAGTAAGCTGGATCCGTGTGCCCTCCGATGTGTGTTTGTTGGATATGGCTTGAATCAAAAAGGATACAAGTGTTACCATCCTCCTACTCAAAAGCTCTTTGTCACTATGGATGCCACTTTTCATGAAGATTTGGCCTACTTTGTGGTTTCCAAGACCCCTTCTCTTCAGGGGGAGAGGGGGAGTGAAGAGAAGGACTCATCATTTGAAGAGACGATCGAAAAATATACTGAAAAAAATGGAGAAGTGCCTGAGGCGACCAGTCACGAAGAATCCAGCGACCAGTCGCGTTTTCACAGAGTTGAAAATCCTGAAGATCTTGATCTTCTCAGTTCTGACCTCAGTGAAGACCTTGAGACTATGGAACCAGAAGGTGATCCAGATGCCCCAGATGATCAACTACAAAATACAACCCCTCTTGCCCTGCCACAGCATCATTCGTCTAGTGATGAAGAAGTACTTGAGGTAATCACTGAGCCACCTAATGTTGCACCATATATACTTCCACCTAGATCCACTAGGGGAAAACCTAAACCTCAATATTGCCCTGACCTTAATGCTAAATCTAAATACCCCATCAATAACCATGTGTCCACTCATAGATTGTCAAAGTCATATGCATCATTTGTCAATCAATTATCTACTGTATGTGTTCCAAGTAAGTGGCAGGATGCTGTGACAGATTCTAGATGGATTGAAGCAATGGCAATTGAAATGGAAGCTTTGAAAAAGAATTCTACATGGGAAATGGTTCCTTTACCACATGGGAAGCAACCAGTTGGATGTCGGTGGATATACACTGTTAAATACAAAGCTGATGGATCCATAGACCGATACAAAGCTCGATTAGTGGCCAAGGGATATACACAAACATATGGAATTGACTACCAGGAGACGTTTGCACCAGTTGCCAAAATCAATACTGTACGTGTTCTCATATCCTTGGCTGCAAATCTTGACTGGCCACTACTGCAATATGATGTAAAGAATGCATTTCTTCATGGGGACTTACAAGAAGAAGTATATATGGATCCACCACCAGGGATTCCTATGACATCCGGTCCTAATACCGTATGCAAGCTAAGAAAATCTCTGTATGGGCTAAAGCAATCACCCCGAGCCTGGTTTGGGAGATTTACTGATTCCATGAAGCGATTTGGGTACACTCCGAGTAGCTCAGATCACACATTATTCTTAAAGCATCGTGGTGGAAAGCTTACGGCCCTGATCATCTATGTAGATGATATGGTGGTTACCGGTAATGACAATGAAGAGATGCATAATCTACAGAAGCTCCTTGGAAGTGAATTTGAGATGAAGGAACTGGGTGAGTTACAATATTTTCTTGGCATTGAGGTTGCTAGATCTAAACATGGCATATTTCTATCCCAAAGAAAGTATGTGTTAGATTTGTTGACAGAAACAGGAATGCTGGATTGCAAGCCAGCTGACACACCTATTGAACAGAATCACAAATTGGGAATGTATCCAGATCAAGCTCCTACTGATAAAGAAAGGTATCAAAGGTTAGTTGGGCGATTGATTTATCTATCCCACACACGCCCTGACATAGCTTATGCTGTGAGTATGGTAAGCCAATTCATGCATCAACCAAGTGAAGCTCACATGAATGGAGTAATACGGATAATGCGATACTTGAAGACTGCCCCTGGAAAAGGATTGATGTTCTCCAAACATACACACATGGATCTTGAAGGATACACTGATGCTGATTGGGCAGGGTGTATCACGGATAGACGTTCAACTTCTGGATATTTTACATTTGTGGGTGGCAACTTAGTTACTTGGAGGAGTAAGAAACAAAGAGTTGTAGCAAGATCCAGTGCTGAAGCTGAGTTTAGAGGAATGGCTCAAGGAGTATGTGAATTGCTTTGGTTGCGGAGATTACTAAAGAATCTTGGCATTAAACAAGTGAATGCCACAAACCTATATTGTGACAATAAAGCTGCCATCGAGATAGCACATAATCCAGTACAACACGACCGTACTAAACATGTGGAAGTCGATCGACACTTCATCAAAGAAAAACTGGAAAAAAAGATGATTAAGTTTCCGTTCGTAAACTCAGAAAATCAACTGGCTGATATTCTGACAAAGGCAGTGTCAAGTAGAGTTTTCAATGAGTCTATTGACAAGTTGGGCATGCGTGACATCTTTGCACCAACTTGAGGGGGAGTGTTAATGATGTAGTCAATTAACATGTGTTAATTATGTAGTCAATTAAGGTTTGGCACCTACTATGTTTGGCACCTACAATATTTGGGGGGCTTGACTAGGTTGGTTGCCTAACTAGGTTGGTTGCCTAACTTGGTGGGCTTAGGAACTTGTATATATATGTGTTGATTGTAAGTAATGAAAGACATAAGAAAGAATTCTAAACCAGAAAATCTTTACACAAATCTCTACACTTTGTTTGGCAGCATATACATATCGCGTTGCAGTTGTTGAACGGCTGAGAATTAGGGAAGGCCAGCTTCGCCACAGAAGGCGTCAGGCTCGAATGATCTTGCAGATTCATCACTGTAAACACCATGTATAACCCTATTGCCAGCTTCTTCAGTTTGACCTCCTCCATCAATGGAAATGAGGAGCACAACGCATGAAAGTATGGCTGCCGCAAGGCATACCAGTGTGACCTTCAATCTGCCCAGCACAGGCTTAACCTGTTGAACAAAATCAAGGCAAAACAACCACCCAGTCATTTTCTTATCCAAAAAAAAGGATGTTTTGTCAGCAACAAGCTCTGATTTTCATTTTCTGGGAAAAATAAAGAAATCAATCTATCTGTGTAATGTCAATCACTCACAGAAAATGAACCAAGTAGCCGGTCACGAGCCAAAACTTCGGCAGTCTTCACCCACATCTGCCAAGGAAATCTCAGTCAAGCCTTAACTTTGAAAAGCCAAACTTCCAACTTCTAAAAGAAATTGCATTTCTGATTCTACAAAGGCAAGCTTAAAAAACCTATTTACCTGACCATCGTACCATCCAGTCTCTTCATCTGTAACCAGAAAGAAGAAGAGCAGAAAACCCCATCAGCAACTCAATATCAGTCGATGATTCAAAATCAAGAACACAGTTGAAACAGAGAGAGAAACAGAGCAATTACATTCAACAGTGGCTCTAAGCAAGCGATTGCCCACATAAGCCCAACCCAGGTACATCCTCACGACGGCAAGAGTGACCACAAGAAACCCACTTGAAACTGCGTACAGAGACTGCTTCAACGGCTCCGATTGGGCGCCCAAGGCACCGACCGAGGCAACCGGGAGGCCAACAAGCAGAGCAAAAGAAGACCCAGTTGCAATCAGTCGAGAGCAGTACTCTATGAGGTCGCCGGAGGCCCAGGAGAAGGGAAAGGAGGTCGACAGATTCTGGTACTCATTTATCGGCTGCTGCTCCGGCGGCACAGGGCACCCTGTTTCCGCCGGGCTGTTGCTTCCGTTTCTGAACGAGTACGACAGGGGTATTTTGGGAATTCTACTACAGTGGCGGCGGTGATACCTGAAGCTTGGTGTTGAAATGATTGGTGCGGAGGGAAAGAGGAGAGTCGGTGGAGATGGTTTTGGTGATGTGTACGGAACAGCAGAGGCCATGGCGGCACTGTGCAATGATCTCTCTGTTCTGAAACTCTGAACGGTTATTGGCCTCTTGCGCTCTCTCTCAATCCAATTCAGAGTTGACCAAAAAAAAAAATCCAATTCAGAGATATTTTTATTATTTAATTTTTAAAAAGAAATATTGGGGTTATTATTTTGATTTAAATTGAAGTTTATTTCAAGGGTGTACAAAGACAAATAATATTAGTTCTGGATTGCACATAAATTCTTCCTCTTTCTTCTTTCTTCCTCCAAATGTATTTACTCTTTTCACAATAACATATGCAGAGATCAGATGTTTACAATTTCCCAAATGAGATCTCCACAGTAGCAGAATTAAGAATTATTAGTTTCTTTCTTCCTTTCTTTTTCAATTTTTCTTCTTTTTTTTTCTACAATTTTTTTTCTTCTTACATGCAGATTTGATACAACCTACTATTACTACTACTACTAGAGAGACTGGTCTTCAATGGGACCTCCACTGCCCTTCTTATGCAGTCTAATAATTTAGGAGGGTTTTCCACTCTTCTGTTCCGTATAGGTTGTGCTGAGCCCCCACTTTGACTGAGCCAACACTACCAAATCCAGCATTCTCTTTTTCCTTCTTGCATTGAAGACAAAAACTTATATGCTGCCCTCGCTCTTCGAGACAAGGAACAGCTTCAACTTCAATTATTAACACGGTAAAGTTTTTCTTTTTTGGGGTTATTCAGTCGTTTGATTTGTAGAGTTTGTTCTTCCAACAAGGCGTTGAAGACGTCGGAGACGGACCATGAGTTGCGAGAACGAAGGCCGTAGATTTGGCTCTCTGCAAACGGAGCAAATCTGGATTAGCCAAGCTCAGTTATGGTATAAGTCATGCTGTTCAGGTTCAATTTCTAAGAAACTTGGCTCTCTACAGACTCCCTATTTTTGCCTAAAAGAAGTGTAGAACTTACCTTTGCCAACAATCACGTATTATCTCAGCAACCACTGGATCCATGTCCTCTGGAATTTCAAGACGCCTATTTTGGAATCCAACCGCTCCTACAACCTGCATTGGATTCAATCCTTTCCATGGGACGCAGCAAGTAGCCAGTTCCCATAAGATGACACCAAAACTGTACACATCACACCTGCAAGCAAGCAACAAGCAAAGCTTATTGTAATGGTAACCTCCAGAACATAAAATTCCCAAAATGCATCCACCTTCTGGCAACTTACTTCTCATTAGCTGGTTCATTCCTTAAAACTTCCGGTGCCATCCACTCGGGCTGCACTCCAATAGTATGCAATGAGTACATAAAACAAAAGGGTACGTAAGTTTCTATTCTTGTAAAAGATCTTTTTTATGAGATATTGATCATATGATAGGGTATTCAACTTTGTTTTCAAGATTCACATTGAACAAATATTACCGTCCCAGCAGTAGACTTCGAAGACAGAAAAGTATGGTGCTTCGTACGTGACAACCCGAAGTCACAAACCTGCACCACAACATAAACAAGATGTTTGAGAAAGAATAATCAATTTTTCTCCCACCAATAGAGATATCAATATCAATCTATCTAGATTGTAAGAGGAAAAAATATAAATGACTAAAAAAAGCATTATCAGGGAAGAACTTAAAACGCAAGTGGTGGTTTTGAGTTGACCTTCACATTCCAATTCTTATCAACAAGGAGATTTGGAGACTTCAGGTCTCGATGCACAACAGTAGGATGGCTAGTATGCAGGTAATTCATTCCTTTGGCCTGCATAAATTCAGGGAGCACTGATTAAGAAATCAAAAAGAAACCAGAAAGGAAAAACTACAAAGAAATAAGAAAAAAATCTGGTTTACCACATCAAAAGCCATTCGCATTCGCCTCTTTTCATCAAGTTGAGAATTGGGACGATGCAGCAATCTATATAAACTCCCCCTGTGTACCAAGTGAATGATTAAGGAACAAAACAAGAGAATAAGATTAAACAGATAACTATAGACTCAATGTCAAGGAAACAGGGTTGTGGATGTATAGTTGGTTGGATGATGTTCCTGCCCCCGTAAAGGAATTTTTTGCTTGATAGACCTATTTTTGCCTAGTTACAGGCTTTCCTAGTTATCTTGGACTGCATGCATACACATCAGTTTTTTTTTCCTTCTACTTTGTTACTTTGTATTATTTAAATTACATATGGTCATTCAATTTCAGAAATATAACAAATCAGATAAAGGACAAGTAATAAGGAAATCAACCTGGGAAGAAACTCTGTCAGGATAGAGAAATGGGGAGGGCGAGTAACTGCCCCCATGAAAAGGACAACATTGGGATGTCTAAGTCTTAACATAATTTCTACCTGCATGAACAAACACCAAGAATCAACTATAATTAATACAAAACCAATGAATTTGAATTTTATGCTTATATATAATTGACAAATATGATATACAAACTCAAGTCTTGATGCTTACTTCACATTTAAACTGAACTAAAGCATCACCAGAAAAATCTTGATCCAAAAATTTTTTCACAGCTACTTCCTGTCATGCAAAAAGTCAACACAGACCGATAAACAATTTGTAATGATAGCAGTCAGAATTACCATAACAAGCCCCATGCCATCATCAACAACCAACATATGCCAATAAAAAACAGCATATCAAATATTGATGTTAACAAAAGTATCATCGTTGAAAGTACAGAAACTATCAACAAAATATTAAGAAAATATCGATGTTGAGAGAAACTTTGAGTGAAATATAATTTAAAAATTTGGGAAATGTTTTATCTACTATTAGTACTTGTCAAGGAGAGAAATTTCGAGGATATCATCGAAATTTCAAACCATGTCAACAACTGGCACTTCTACTTCAACAAGAAAACCAATAAGAAAAATGCAACCAATATGCTGATATAAATTTTAAAGTATCTCTCTATTTTGTTAGAAAAGAGAGTTTAAAAGCATTTATCAAATTGTTGCAAATATTAGCATTTCTTTAAATCAAAGGATCAACAAAATATTACATGCTAAGTAATTTTGTATGTATAGCCAAGGAAAAGGAATATGATGAATGACTATTTGTGTTGGAAAGAAAACTTACAGTGCCATTCCAATCTGCATGATATACCTCGCCATATGAACCTACCAGAGAGGAAATATTGTGAGCCTGTTTCTAAAACATATACCAAATTTAAGCAACAGATGGGTGCTTACCAATGCCAATGCGCTCACCAATCTGAAGATCCTCCCATAGAATTTCCCACTCTGCAACTTCTCCCAGTGCTGGGTACCTCTCATAGTGACTATCGCAACTAGTACACAGGCCACTATTGGCTGTTTCCATTGGTTTAGATAAGGAAAGTTCATGGCTTTTATCCTCATGAAAAGCTTCTGAATTTATTCCTGGGGGACTAACAAGAACAGGATCTGAACTTTTAGCACTGATCTGGGTTGTTTCACTAGTTCCACCAGAAACAATTACAAATCCCTCATCAACAGTATCAGAGGGAAGAGAAAAATTGTTTGTCTCCAATTCATTTCGTTGCTCTGCTAAGTCCACAGCAGATTGTTTTAGAAAGTTATCAAAATTGGCATAGCTCACTGCAGCAGCAGCTTGAGTGGATTGCTCGTTTCCTGATAATAACTGAACAAGATAATTATGAATCCCATCATCTACAAGTTTCCCATTTGCATGGATTTGATCAAGCAATTTAGCTTCGTCCAGATATTGAGGATTCATATCTGAAAATAAATCTGGGGGAGGTGATGCACCACTCTCCAACAATACAGCATGTAGTTTCTGTGCAAATTCTGGGTTCTTTGCTGCACTGATGACATACTTTGACACATTTTTCACTTTCCTTTTTTGCGCAGATGTGGCTTTCTCAGATGTGCCTGATGAACTTTCACATGATTTACGAAGTGATCTAAGAGGAGTCCCAATATCACTTCTCGAACTCTCAGTTTGATTTTCTTCAACAACGCTTCTATCATTTTTTGTTTGAACACCTACATATGATGCTTCTTCTGACTGTGAGCTGCCAGCTCTAGAAAGTCTGTCAAGATCGGGTGGAACTGCCAACGTTCCAGTGCCTTCAGCTTGCAACAAAAACATATCTTTGGGCAATTCAGTGGCATCTTGAAAGCTCCTTATGGCAAAGAAAGAATTTGGTAGCTGGCTACTGGGTACCTCAGCAGGAATTAGCGTTCCAGGAGCACCCATCAGATCAATAATATATTCACTGCACAGAGAAACAACCCCATTAATCATCAGTAATAGTTCCAGGACATCTTCCGGCTTGCACCAATTCACCTTAGATGGAAAATGTGCACAGAATTTTAGGAGCAAAGCAGAAAACAAATATCATGAACCTTTAATTCTAATATCCTTACTTAAACATGATAGAAAGTTAAAACAGCTTAAAATTAGAGAGGCATCTGAAACCAAAGGACCTGCAGAGAATATATGAAAATCACATATATGTATAGATATAATTTTCAAATTTCATTCAAATATCAAAGCACTTCACATAGAAAGCAACCAAAAATATTCTAATTTTGTATCAGCCTCTTGACAAAGTACATTTTGAATAACAAAAAACATCTCATATGAACGTTGGACACAGGGTGTTCTTTAAGCATCTGGATTTCCAATTTTCAGAATAAGAGCCATGCTCAATAAATCATTGTGGCTACAAATTGAGCTTACAGCCCCCATCTATGGTGCTCCCCTTACCTATGGCACCCCCACCACATCTGATAATCCAAAACCTCATAAACTACCCTAGAAACTTGACCATCACTATCTGCAATCCCATTTGACACAGCATGACATTATGTTAAAGTAACAATTCAGCGACAAGCATAAGGCACAAAAAAGTTACTACATCACAAGATTTACTGGATTGAAGTTATCAAAAAATTATGCATAAACATAGAAATTTAGAATTGGTGGCCATTACCTTCCACTATCAATTTTAATCAAGTTTACAGCTCCATCATCAGTACCAGTGTAGTAGCTACCTTTGACCAGCATACATGGAAGATTTATCCTATCAGCCAGTACCTAGAACCAAAGGTATGAAACAATTAACAACAGAAAAGCAATTGAAAAGGCAATAGGATGAGAGTCGGATTTTGAGAAAAGCAATGAAGATGTTAGGAAGTTACATGGTGCACAATGTTTTGTCTATGATTCAGTTTGACAAATAAGGTAGTAAAAAATCTGTCACAACCTTAAAGAGCAGGGCCCTGTGGCGTGAAAGTCCAACATCAATAAGTCCAAGGGGAAGAATGATAGTCTTCATCGAACTCCGTAACTCGTACCTCCTCACTTTCCACCTTCTCAAAATTTCATCAGCATCCCCAACTGGACCACCCATTCTATCAACAACAATATCAGCAATTTTCTGAATTAATCCACTTAAAAGGACACCATGTTGAGAAATCCGTGACTCTAGAGATACAGCGAATGCTCTTTTCTCCAGTTGTTGCAGTTCAGGATCCACCAACCGGTTAACTAATATGACATCATAATCAACATTATCTGAAACAGACACAGCTTGAAGATCCACCAACAATGGCATCTTCCCTTGTCTAAGAGAATTTGAGGTCATTCCATACACGTCATAAAATCCATCGACCACTTTTTCATTGTAATCTACAACATTCTGGCTCTGCACGTTATAAAAATCAGTTAAGAAGCTAATTTCATCGAAATTGACAATATTAAAGAACTATACCTCATCAAATTCAAACTTAAGATGCAAAGAAGAAAAATAAAACCGAAGGAACGTGATTCAGATAAGGTTGGAAAGTAATTGTAATTGCAAAATGAAACCAACAATTATCCTTGAACCAATGCACTACTCTTACGGCTCACAAATTTTTGGGTACCGAACTAACAAGAAGCACCCGCCTAACATAACTAGCACAATGATTCAACATGAAATTGTAAAGAAAATGGCACCGCAAGCAATACAAAGCAATCCATAATTCAGCTATCAAACCTTTTTAAGATAATCCTCACACCATTATCATCGCCCTATGGTTAGAAAATGATCCAAGAAACGAAATGCAAATTACCATACCATACAAACACAACGAACAATATTCAAAGTTCGCAGAAAACCTAATCCACTCCAATTGGCTCAGATTAAGTTGTAAAATGCGGGAAAATGATTAACCCTAGAAATATTTCTATTAGAAAAACGTACCCAATAGCGAAGTGAGAGAATCTCAAAGGGGGCTTGAGTGTCGGTGACGGTAGCCGGGCAGCCGAGGCTAATCCGCTTGGCGGCGTCGATCTGAGCCGAATCGGGGTCGTCGCGCGAATCGGGATCCGAAGCGCTGATCGCTAAGGCCAACTGGACCTGAAACTCCTCCTCCAAGAAATTGTAATCCACGCCCCCACCGCTACCACCGTCCCCAGCCGTCCGATCACTCACCGATTCAACGGCCGTGATTCTCCCCATTGTAGCCGAACCCGTGGACGACGCCGGCGAAGAAGCGGTCGGGTTGAGATTCGTGCTCGGACTCGTCTCTGGTCGGGTCTCGGCCAGTCTTTGGTGCTCATTGAGTCCTCCACCGATGTGAAGCTTTCTTAGTAGGTGCTTCATCTTCGACATCGATCATCAATGGAAATTATGAAATCCTTCTGTCTCTCTGTCTACTGGATTAAACTACGCCCACTAGAAAACAAAGCAGATTCGCTTAACCTGCGCACCCTTCTTCGTCAAGCTACCACCACTTAGAGAGAGACTTCGATTAACCGCTCACCCTTTCTCTCATTCCCTCCAACACGCTTAATAAAAACCCATAAAACCAATAAACAATTTCTACAATTTGTTTATATTTCCTCACCCCTAAGTCAAGTGAAGGACTCCCACTACTGTGTTCGTACGCTCATCCACATGTCTTTACTATGGACTTCACCCAATCTTGACCTTTGAGTATTTATGAGGCATTTTTCAGGAGGAAATGTTAGATATCCAACGGTTGGGATTGTGATGATGAGGGTGGTGTTATGGCTCTCTATGACCAAAATGGCATTGCCTTATATAAATGGGCTTACTCCATGTCATTTCCAAAGATCAACTAGTGATAAGGATGATGAAGAGATAAGCATTTCTTTTGTACTAATTCTGTATTTATGATCCAGATATTGTGATACTGAAAGTTCGACAGCTGTAACACAATTCTATTAAGAATACAACGAATGTAACTCATATATGTATTCGGCATTGTTTGTTGAAGTTGAGGTGTGAAAAATATAAAGAGAAGTGTGATGAGACTCATTGTTATCATTTTCCTACATTAATTATGTATTTATGATCTAAATATTGTGATGTTAAGAGAGTTTGACAGTCATAACACAATCGTAGCTATGAAAAAGATGAAAAGCAATGTGGTGAGACTCACTGTTATCTTTTTCCTGTGTTGATTATGTAATTATTATATAGATGTTGTGATGTTCAGAGAGTTCAACAACTTTAATACAATCATATTGAGAATACAACGAATGTAACTCATAGATGCATTTTGTAGTATGTTGAGGTTGAGGTGTGAAAAAGATAAAAAGAAGTGTGGCGGGATTCACCAATATCATTTTTATGTTGTGTTGATTCTACATTTATGATATAGACATTTAACGATTGTGTGATATAGGCGAATTTATAGATGTTTATTAACGTTGAGGGATAAAATATATAGAGAGCCATTTGGTGGTATCCTTCACATTTATCAAGAATGCCTTGATATAGTAGCCCTACCCCACTTCTCTGAGCGATGGCTGAACCGACTACTCTGTTCTAGAAATTTTCAAACTTACCATCAATCTTGTCATTTTTCGTTGTTTTTCATTTATATTTAATTTCTCACATAAAAATAAAAACAAATATGTTACTAAACAGACAGAAAGAATGCGTGAGAGATTTATACCGAAACATGTGTTGATATCATGATCAGAGATGTTTCTATGGTTGGAAAGAGGCAATGCGATGGTCAAAAGCAAATGATTTGAAATTCATACACAATGTGGTGGACGGAGCAATGGAGGGTGCACCATTACGTTGGTACGTTCGTTGTATGGGATCCACGTTGAACTCAGCGATGTGCAAATAGATAGATAAAGAAAGAACGTAAACCAACATAAATATAAACAACAATTAGAAAGTTAATTATGCAAATTATACATCTTGCTTCGTTTTGATGGTAATTAATTATGACTATAAAAAAGAGCGAGGGGCTGAAAAAACAAATTTGACTTCCGCATTCATCCTTTTTTTTTTTTTTTTTTCTTTCCCTTTGTTTAAAAAAAATATCGCAAGCAACCTCAGCATAGTGCCTAGTGGTAATAGTATTTTATTTATCCATTGTCATTTCTTATTTTATTAATTTTAATAATTTTGTTGGACCCTGGAGGTGGGGCCCACTCTATCTTTAAAGAAAAAAAAAAAATATATATATATATATATATAGTCGTACGGATTTGTTTAGAGTTTTTAAAGGACTGGTTATTTTTTTTTGGTATGGGTCTGTTTTGGACACCGATCGGCGATCACCATACGCCAAGGCCCGTGCAGAAAGCCGGGAGCCTATTCCAAAGTTATGGTCTATAATCAATATTATCTTCAATTTTCGTTTTGTTTCCGAATAAGAAATCTAAGAATATTGCCTTGTTAAAAAAGGAAAAGAAAATGTAATGCACCATAATAAGGAAAGTAATCGAACCCAAAAAAAAAAGGGGAGATTCACTATTATACCAAATATAGAGGCCCACATTATAGAAAAATCTTATATGAAATAAACTTTAAAAACACACCCAAAGCTCATTTACAATATAATAAAGAATATTTTAACTTATTATAAATTACAAAATTGTCATTGATTTCTTAAAACAAGCCCAACTCCAAAACCTTATAAATAAAAAACACAAAACACTCAATAGGGCATTAAAGTAATTTAATAATTAAAATTAAATTAAATAGGGCTATCTGTCTTTTTTTGGGTTTGTTTATAGAAATTAAATGGTGTAAGGTTTATTTATATCATTAGTGCTAAAAATGGGTATATGACTAAATATATCAAAGAAAAAAACCTATTTTAAAATATAAAAAATATTATTTTGTAGATAGTTTATTTATCAACAATCTTACTTATTTTAAGCCTTCTCGTGTTATCTAATCATAGAGTCATCTTTGAGGACATTAGGGCAAAAGTTTGACAGAGACTACTTTTGTGTTCATCCGTCGACATGCTAATGAGGTCACACATAGGCTTTGCTTATTAGTAGTGATACGTTTGAATGGTTTTAGGAGCCCTTGAACTTTTTTTTAGGACTCTTTGATTATTGATGCTTGTAATCGGGAGTCAAGCCTTATGTTCACCCGTGTTTCTTTTGATGATTAATAAAGTCTTCCTTATATCGTTGAGGTTCTTATGTTGATTAGACCAGTTGATTAGAAGATTTGCATTTAAGTTCCAGATATAGATAAGGGTATAAAGGAACAATACTTTCTTTCCCTAAAATGTAAATGTGGCATATTGGCATTGCCTGTCACATCAAAGTATAACACAACTGTCAATGAATTGGATTAGCCTCATATTATAGAGATAAAACTTTGACTGCGTCGTATTTATCCATCCACGAATCTCCACAATAACAGACACAGAACAGAGATGTATCTATTTCTTGTTATTTATTTTTCCCAATTATGTTTAAATCTTAGGAAGTGGGAAAAAAGAAGAAGGTAAAACATGAAAATGTATAATCCCAGCTAAGACCCCAATGAAGGAAAAATATTTAAAAACAGAAGCAATAATAATTACAACATCTGAGTTGCAATCAGCAACAAGTTGTTATTAGAAAATCTAATCGTCATCATCATAAATAGGAAATGAATGTCACCAGAGATATAAAGGGCTGTATGAAGATGGATAATTATATACAACGTGGAGGAGAAGAAGAAGAAATGATGACTTCAGATATATCCATGGGCCAGACTTTGTGTTGAGTTCAAAGGCACAGAGCTGAAGACTAAGCAGTGGCTGCCGCTTGTTCCTCCACCGCCTGTGACGCCGGTTGAAGGGTGCAGATGAGGTTGCGGTCACCATACACATTGTCAACACGTCCTGATGCAACAGTCAACAAAAATTAGTTGTCAGTAAAAGCAATCAGAACAACACCAAAATGCATGCTATTCAAGTTTTTTTTTTTGGGGGTGTAAATAGCTTACCTGTAGTAGGCCAGAACTTTGCCGAACGGAGCCACGAAGCGGGGAAGGCTGCGTATTCCCGGGAATATGGCTTAGTCCATGTATCTCCCATAAGCAGAGATGGTGGGTGAGGAGCTCCCTGCAGAAAGGTTCATAACTTGTTTTACAAGTATTGAACAATTTAACTTGCATTTGCTTTCACCTTCAGAAGAAATGAGTGTTTTTACCTTGAGGACATTGTTGTGGAGATCAGCTTTTCCTTTCTCAATCTCAGCAATCTCTTCTCTAATGGAAATCAGAGCATCGCAAAACCTGTCTAACTCAGCCTGCAAGAAACATTGAGTTTACTTAACCCAGAGAAAAACAGTACCCAAAATTAGAAAAAATATCAAATCTTTCTGTGGGGGTGTACCTTGCTTTCACTTTCTGTTGGTTCGATCATGAGAGTACCAGGAACTGGCCATGACATTGTTGGTCCATGGAATCCGTAGTCCATAAGACGCTTAGCGACATCTTCAGGCTCTATCCCAGCAGTATGCTACAAGGAAAAAAAAAAACCAGAGTTCAATTTGACAGAGAATGTAAGAAACATGCGGCTAAATCGAAGCACGTGTTAAGAACATACCTTAAAGCCTCTCAAGTCAACAATGAATTCGTGGGCAACAGTTCCATTGACACCACGGAATAGAACGGGGTAATAATCCTGTAAGAAATTAACATAGACAACATGAGAAAACAGAGCAAAAATAACCTCATAAGCTCAAACTGTAAAGCAAAAACAACAGTGAAGGAAGAAGTAGGAACCTCCAAGCGTTTGGCCATGTAGTTTGCGTTTAGAATTGCTATCTTTGATGCATCGGTGAGCCCCTTGGACCCCATCATGGCTATGTAAGTATAAGATATGGGCAAAATAAGTGCAGAACCCCAAGGTGCTGCAGAGATGGTACCAAGTGGCTGAGACTCGTCTGGAGCAGGAAAGCCACCGGTAGGTACCTTCAATACGATGTCAAAAAGCTTAGAAATCCAGCATGTAATAAATCACAAAAAGTTGGAAAGATTGAACAGATACTGCCTCCATTTACACATCTCAAGTTCAAAACAAACATGAACAAAGCAATAATTTGCAGAATCACATGAAACCTTCAATGTAAAGAGTAAATTACCACAGGATGAGACGGCAAGAATGGCGCCAAGTGTTTCTTCACACCAATAGGACCCATGCCAGGACCACCACCTCCATGTGGAATGCAAAATGTTTTGTGGAGATTGAGATGGCAAACATCAGCTCCAATCCAACCTGGACTTGTCAGACCAACCTGCAAGGACGAAAAGCTTCATCAGATTGAACATGAAAAATTGAGCCTGAATTACAACTATCTACAAAAATAAACATAATATATGTACAGGAAAGATGTTCAATAAATTACTAGTTAAATACCAATCACAATGGAATGCCCATGCAGAAATGTAGATGAATTTGAAATTTTAATACCAAAACACTCAGCCAACAATCTGCAGCCCAGAAACTATTTGAATTTAAATTTCAAGCACAAAACTATAAAGCATGGAGCCAAAAGGGGAGTAACGTAGGAGAAGATACAGACCTGTGCATTCATGTTAGCCCCATCCATGTATACTTGACCTCCATTATCATGGATTATCTTACATATCTCATCGATACCTTCTTCATACACTCCATGAGTTGACGGATATGTCACCTATAATTCGAAATATGATCAAATGTCTGTCGATGTTGCATAAGTTCTCCATCTTTGATCATTTCAAATAATTTAAACCTCTTCTAACATAGGATGCTTACCATAAGAGCTGATAGGTTATCCTTGTTTGCTTCAGCAGCCTTCCTCAGCTCTTCAATGTTAATGTTTCCCTTCGCATCAGTTCCAACAGAGACAATTTTCATTCCACACATTGCAGCACTAGCAGGATTGGTACCGTGTGCCGAAACAGGTATAATGCACACATTGCGGTGGTGATCCCCTCTTGCCTGCAGTGGGTATTCGGTGAATGGTTCAGCATGATTAGTAACAAGAATAAACCTTTAGGTCATAACCTCGAAGACCTTAAATTAAAGTTTTTCTTTTAAGCTCTACAGAAAAGTGCTTGCTAAGAAATATTAGAAAGAGGGAAACAAGAAAAGCTCAGGGTCCCCATACGAAATGATATGCCCGAATAACCATCAGCCCAGCATACTCTCCAGCAGCTCCAGCATTAGGTTGCAATGAAAAAGAGTCAAACCCAGTGAGGGTACACAATAGGTCACCCAAATCTTTGAACATTTCCTGGATTTTATTATTTGACAACAAACAATATCAAGTTACTAGTTGTATGAAGGAAAGCAACATAACAAAAAGAAATTCAGGAAAAAAAACATTTGCAACTGTGTTAAATTTGTTTGTAAGTAAACATTTGTAACTACCTGATAACCTGCAGCCTGTTCTGCAGGGGCGAAAGGATGAATGTCGGTAAAACTAGGCCATGTCACTGGCATCATTTCAGTTGTTGCGTTCAATTTCATTGTGCAAGATCCCAATGGAATCATACTGTGGCATAGCGAGAGATCCTTTGATTGCAACCTATGAATGTATCTGAGCAACTCATGCTCCGTATGATACCTAATAGAGAGCAAATGAAAGTCAGTCTAGTTTCCAAATAGCAGACTGTGAGAGTTCAAATCATCAGGAAAGAGATATACGAGTTGAAGATTGGATGGGTAAGATATGGGCTCTCCCTAGTTAACCCAGAAGGAATTGCAGGCTGAACTTCTGGTGCAAGAGATGCAGCAGTGAAAGGGACCTGAAAATCAAACAAAATTCTCACTTAGATGGATGCAACTTATAAACAATTTCAACTATCACCTTTATGATAAAGACATGAAAATACTCACAGGCTTGCCCAAAGCAAAAACTTTGAAAAGCTTATCAACATCCTCCAAGGTAGTTGTTTCATCGAACGAAGCTGTAATCTGCAAGGAGTTAACCTTCAGTAATCTGATAAAGTAGAGCAATATACTCCCTCCTCTCTCCCCAGAGAGCTTTTAGTTGAATAATTGACGCAGGAGATACAAACAAACTTACAGTGTTCGTGTCTACTACTCGCAAATTTATTCCATGCTTGATTGCAGCATCAGCAAAGGCATGCGCATCAGAAGTCTTAACCTTCACAGTGTCAAAGAAGGGAAGGCCCTGAACTTCCACTGTCCCAAGTTTCTTCAATCCAACTGCAAATGCCCCAGCAAGACCATGAACCCTTTGGGATATGGTTTTAAGGCCTTCAGGTCCATGATAAACAGCATACATGGCAGCCATGTTTGCAAGTAGTGCCTACATAAACACAATATCCAATCAAACAAAGCCAAGTAAATCAAATTGAAATACATGAGGGGGCCTGCTCAGTAATCCCCTGTTTTTGGGTTATCCAGGCTAAGGAAATCATGTCAATAATTCTATCCTTTGATATTAAAAAAAAAAACCTCAATCAGTTCAGCCCTAAAAAGCAAATCATAAAAGAAATCAAATGAAGAATAGCATCGAACCTGAGCAGTGCAAATGTTGCTGGTAGCCTTGTCCCTCCTGATATGTTGCTCCCTTGTCTGCATCGCCATACGCAGCGCAGGCTTCCCTGAAGAATCAACACTAACACCGATAATTCTTCCCGGCATCATCCTCTTGTACTCTTGGGAGGTGGCCAGGAATGCTGCATGAGGACCTCCATAACCCATTGGAACACCAAACCTCTGTGCAGAGCCAACAACAATATCTGCCCCAAATTCACCGGGAGGCTTCAACAGTGTCAATGCTAAGAGATCAGTTGCCATCACAACCTTAACCCCATTAGCATGAGCATTCTTAATAAACTCCCCATAATCCAAAACCTCACCCTCAGTCCCCGGATACTGAACAAGAACACCACAGACATCACCCGATTTGTAATCAATATCCTTAAGATCCGCAGTCACAACTTTAAGATCAAAACCATCTGCTCTAGTCTTACAAATATCAATGGTCTGGGGGTGGCAGTTGTTAGCAATAACAAAGGTCTTCTTCTTCCCCTTTTGAATGTTGTTACACATCGCCATTGCCTCGGCAGCGGCGGTTCCTTCATCAAGCAATGAAGCATTTGACATGGGAAGGCCAGTGAGGTCAGTGATCAGGGTCTGGAAATTGAGCAAAGACTCAAGCCTCCCTTGGGAAATCTCAGCCTGGTAAGGAGTGTACTGGGTATACCAAGCTGGGTTTTCCATTATGTTCCTCAAAATCACAGGAGGGACATAAGTGTTATAATACCCCATCCCAATAAAAGACTTGAAAATCTTATTCTTGGAAGCCAAATACTGCATATGCTCAAGCATTTGGCTTTCAGTTAACCCTTCATCAAACTTGGTAAACTTCATCGATTCGAGTCGAATCGATTTGGGCACGGTGGCATCGATAAGTGAATCAAGACTACCAAACCCACATAACTCAGCCATTTTGGTTTGTTCATCTGGGGTGGCTGAGTTATGGCGGCGAGGAAAAGTGTCACTGTTTTTCAATGCATCAACAGAAATCGACCTTGTTTGTGTCCCAGTGCCATAACCAACATTATAGGACACATTTTTGCCTGGTAATGAATCTGATCTGCTACTTGTGCGCATGAAAGAGCATGGAGACAATGAAGAAACGTACCTTGAAGGCGTGTACAAGACAGGGGATGTTGAAGAGCTCAACACAGTCTCATTCTGGCGAAACTGCTTGGCCTCTGAAACCAAGCGCTTCACGAACGCCTGGTTAGCCAGCCGCCTTGCACGTTCCATGGGAGCAAAAGACTCTGTTTTTGTTTTGCAAAAACACAGAAAGCAAAAACAGAGGAAAAGCAAATTGGGTTGTTGAAAAAACTTGGAAACAAATATATGGTTTTTTTTTTTCCAAAGGTGCTTGCTTTTTTTTTTTTTTTGGTTATTCCATTGGAGTGAGTGAACCCAGTTGAGGTGGTGGGTTTGTTTTGATAAGTGATATAACACAAAGAGGTTTTGTCTATATATAAATATATGAGTATAATAATTTTAATAATTTATATAAAAATTTAGAAAATATGATGGGAGTTCAGGATCTGGTAGTGGTGGTGGGTGGTGGGTGACTGCACACCTATTGAGAAAAAGACAGGTTTTTTTTTGTAGGGTATCAAAACCCACAACAATTTACAAATTTTTTTTCAGAAATCATTAATGTATGGAAGGTATTGAAGCAAACAAGATTGAGTTTCAATGGATCTGAATGGTTTCCAAATTTTATTCAACCAGAGAAAAAACACTTACCAAAGAGTTTTTGAATATCTGTTAAATCTGGAGTAAAAATCTGAGAATCTCTTGTGTAATTTGTTGGCAGATTCTCTATCACAGTATGCTTATCTCCATGTCTCACCTCAAAGACAATAAGAACAAAATAGAAAAATCAGTCTAGGGTTAGGTTATGACTTATGAAGCAATGCAATTCACTCACTAAATCAGATCTAAATCTTAAATGACAGTTTCCACCAGATAACACATAGAATTATCACATTTGTGGTTATGGAAATTTGGGTGGATGGATAGTCTTCCAACCAATTATAATTTTGTGATTTGCTGGATTTCCTTTTGGTGGGGTCCTCTGTATCTGGTGGAGTTGGGGGTTGGTGTGGTAATTTTGGGAAAAGCAGGGGATCATCCTTGAGAGGAGAAAGTATGTTTTGTGGCTGACGAAGACACTGTACGTTTCAACTTTCGTCGGTCAGATGTTGTTCTTGTGCTGCTAACGTTTTTCACTGTTTTTAGTCTGAAGCAATCATGGCCATAGGATTGTCAAGTTGATTACAGAATGGACGGTTGTGATCTGACCACATCCTTTTGCTATTGTTAAGGAAATGTTGATCTAGGAGACTAGGACTTGGTCTGCCTTTTGCCCCTTGGGAGTGGGAAGTGGGAATCTACTATGAAAGGCACTGTGTTTTTTGACCGTAGATTAGATGGCATTTGTGGAATTCCATTCTTTTATAGGAATGAGATCATTTCATCATAATTTTGACCAAAAATAGAAAAAGAAAACCTTTTCATTTGCATTTGAATGTGTTAACTCAAAGACTGGCCCCTATAAATATGTGCCCAAAACATCATGTTTTTTTTTAATAGCCAAATTCCATGCCAAAATTAGGTTATTTGGACTGACAAATGTGATTCTAACATAATGACATGCTTTCAATGAATTTTCTCATTTATGGTAGAAGCTATAAAAAGGGGAAACAAATACAAACATCGAGAAACAAATAAAGCAACTGGTGATTTCATATTCGAACCCACATCTCTATAGTTTAAACTTTCGCTTGTACTATAAATAAAAAACCAGCCACCGTATTGGCCAAAATGGGAATTTTATTTTTCAGATATGGTAAAAACATTATACCAATTTAAATCTAATTAAAAATTAAAATGTCAATATTGATGACAGTCGAAGTAAGTTATACAGTTATTCAAATGTAATCCATTGGATCTAAAAGAATAATTTAGGAATATTTTAAAATCTTTTTTTTTTTGGTTGTGATTTAATATGAAAGTTACAGGAAGGACATTCAAGATCTAATTTTCAAATATCTGCAAAGAAAGATATGAAGGGAGGTCATTATCAAAATGTAGGCCCAGTTGAGAGTTCCAAAACCTTCATTCATGGGCTCAAAGTCACCAGAGCTCTCATAACCTTTCATTCACGGGCCCAAGTTATCTCAATCAAATTACGTGTAACAATAAATAAAAATATAATAAGTTACAGTTACAGTTTCTGCAAATCAAGGAACCCTTTGGATTTTATTAATTCAAGCTAAACTAGCTACCAAAACCACATCAAAAATGGAAAATGAAAAAAATAAAAAGAAATCCTCCTAATTAAAAAGATGAGGTAAAAACAAAATTGGTGTAATGGAAATAATTATGACAAAGCTCGAGATCAAGAGTGATTATTGATTAGGCCACAAGAGAGTTCCATTAGGAGCATTGCAGCTTCAGCAACATCCTGAGGAAACACTCGTTGAAAATCCAAATCCTTGAAACAAATCTTCTTCTTGTTATTATTATTCTTTTTGTTATTGTGAGATATTGATGCATTGTCGGTGATGATGAGCTTGCTGATCTTGTTCTTATGGTTGCCCCGCGATTTCTTCTCCTTGGCCACCTTACCCTTTGGAGATGAAGTGTCGGCGCTGCCAACGGAAAACCCGTTTGCAGCAGCAGCCTCAGCCTCTGCCATGGCTCGTCTCGCTTTCCTTTGCCGAATGCCACATGCATTGCACAGTGACTGCACCAAACACATAAATACACAAATTATACCTTAAATTTAAGAACATTGTATTTAGCTTATAAACATACGCTTATATTGTTCAATTTGGAAAATGTTAATTATTGTGTAAATGTGTGGTTCATATTCACGGTAAATATATGTAGATATTTACCTTGGGACCGAGAGGGCCGCTCCTCCAAAGTGGGGTTGAGTTGGTGTGACAATCAGAACAAACCCTAACAGCCGCAGTGTTGTTGCTATTACTGGAAAAGCTGGTTTCGCTATTTTCTCGAGGCTGAGCATGATTTTGGAATTTATGCTCAGAAATCTCAGCTGGTATATGATCAGTGGTACCGGGTGGGAGATCAGGGTTGTTGCTGGTCATCTTTTGCATCAACCTCATCTTGGAGGACATCCACTTCACCGACTTTGGCCTTGTGGTTGTAATATAATTACTACTTTTACCTTCCTCTTCTCCTCCTCCTCCTCCTCCAATATTGGTATCTCTGTCATGATCACCACATCCGGACAATCTACGGTCCTTGTTGCTTATAGCGTCCACCACATGAGCTTGAACTAAAGAAGATGATGAGGATGCTTGATCGTAACTTGTTCCACAATCCCAAATGTTCTTATCCTGAGATCAGACAATTTGAAATTAGAGATAATCAAGTGAAAATCAAGGGTTTTCAATAAAAAGATCAAATCTTAGTTATAAAACGTAGCTATATATGGAGTATGAATTAGTAAGAAAACCCATCAAATCAATTAATTATGAGAACATCAGGAAATTATACAAGTTTCATTATATATGGACATGTCAAAGAGAGAAGAATCACTTAAGGGAGGATCAAGAGCCATAACAAATAAAATTTCAATACAAAAATAAACGAGGAAAATATATAATTTGATTTATGTACGTTGGTTTCTTAATTACCTTGTGATGATATAGTTGTGATTGATGATGAGCAAGAGAAGTAAAAGTAGTCCCAGGAGTTTGATCTTGCAAGGAGTCGAAGAAAGTAGGAAATGGGAAAGAAGTACATGAAGCAGCTTCATCATAGGGTGGTGATATAAAGAGCTTTAGGCGTTGATCTTCTGCTTGCTCCACCATGGAGAAAGGAGAGGATGCCGGGTTCAGATACACTGGTGTCATCATGGAGGAGAGAGAGAGAGAGAGAGAGATCACAGAGAGATCTAGAGAGAGAGAGAGATAGGTTAAATGGGTGTTGTTGTGTCCAGCAAAGGAGGAGAGAGAGATAGGGTAAGGCTGATCAAAAGGGCCTGATACTCAGAGGACTCTTATAAGGGGAAAGGGCAAGAAGAAAAAAGAAGAGAGCCCTAAATTGAAAGCCATTCACGTGACTTTATGTCCAGATAGCAGCCAGAAAAACAAGAGCTGCTACAAAATGACAAATTTAAAGGAGGTGTTGAAGGCTACTACTCACAATTCTACGCACACGACACTACAGTATATATGCATGACACCCCCCCTATTATTACTTTTATATTAGTTAATTCAAAAACTTCATCAAATACATACCACAACAGGCCATAGAATATATCATTTAAAATACATATAATTTGTTTTGTGCGAGTGTGTGTGGGTCTGGTGCATTTTAGGGTTTAAGGGTTTACATATGCACACCCATCACTGGCTTTTTGGGTTTGTTGAGTTGAGAGTATAAATTTTCACATCGATTCTGAATGTGAAATTTACATCGCATAACAAAAATATAGAATTTTAGAAGTTGTTTATTTATTTATTTTATTCTGCCAAATTGATAATGAATATATGGAGAG
Source organism: Prunus avium (assembly GCF_965620075.1). Lineage (NCBI taxonomy): Eukaryota > Viridiplantae > Streptophyta > Magnoliopsida > Rosales > Rosaceae > Prunus > Prunus avium. Next base: position 49,669,803 of record NC_142284.1, on the reverse strand, counting down.
ACTGAGATTTTATATACTATTCTACAACACATTCTCGAGGTGTAGAATTTATCTACGTACTCGATATTTCCAAATCAAGCTGTACGATTTTAAAAGAAAAATTGATGACAAAAATGAAATCTAGAAAACAGTGCAGATATATATATGAAGAGATGGGTATGGAATGGAATTTGGATAGCCTAAGCAGATGGAGGGCGTCTCCCATCCTTAGTGTTGCCAAAAAGTCATCAAATGCTGGTACAGGCTAGAGACAGTGACGACCTCTTAGTCCCCCACACCTTTTGCCATCAGCCTTCTATTTGCTCTGATATTTTCATCTCTCTTTTTTTTACCATGCCTTCCCCTTCAGATTACGTACTTTTTATCCTTTCATATATATATATATATATATATATATATATATATATATATTTGTTTACGTGCAAGTCTCTTCATTTTGCTTATCTTTCTGGCATTTTCTAATTTCCTAACCTAGAATGCCCAAAGAGAGTGACCAAAATATCATGACCTGTATGCTCTGCTTCAGTTAATGATGAGGGCTAGTTTTTTTATACTCATTCTTGCAGTCTCACAGGATTTTTTCCATTAATGTTCTTGTCTGCTTCTTATTCCCTTCTTTTCAGACAAAAATCTTTGCTATCTTAACTACTTGATGTTACTTATTTATTAATTTCTTTTTTACAGTTTAAAAATATATATATTCCAGGAAGAGAAACCCTCTTTTCTGTTTTTGCTTACACATGAACCAGTAAATTTTGTTCACCAATACTAGCAAGCAGTAAAAAACCTCCAAACCCACACACAGGGACAAAAACAAAAACTACCCCCCAAGCCAAGCTAGATCTTGGTCACAGGATAAGAGATGCAGGAAATCCAGAAGATATGTTAAATTTACCTTGGTCAATTAATTATACATATGGACAATGCATACATAGTTAACAAAGACAGGAAAAAAAAAAAAAAACAGAAGAAGGGAAAACCCATTGCTGCATGCGTGGCAGGCATCTGAGCCACTTGATCAAATCACATAACCCATGAAATATCTGATCCCATCTTATATCATTAAGAAGATCGAAGACAAAAAAAAGTTCTAACTCTAATCCTAAACCATGATTCTGAGATACCTAATCAACATCAATAAGTGACCTTGATCACAAACAAACGTTAACTTGGGTTTGGCACAACCTGAAGAAAAATCAACACGTTGACAACCTGAAGAGAGATATCTCTCGACCAAGAAAGATTGATTGAAGGCCAGATAAATGTGCATATATAATTTCTTTTTCTTTTTTGTTTTTTTTGGTTTTTTTTTTTTTTTTTTTGAGATGAAGAAGGATGCTACGTATGATGAGTTGTGTGAGCAAGTCCTGGGCACGAATGTTTGAAGTTGATTGGTGGATTATTTTTGTCACCATATTGCTGCAGCTATAACATGTAGCTCACTCAATGTTATATTTCGCATGCAACAAAATCTGCCGGATCATTTCTTGCCATCGTGTAGTTATCAAAATCTTGGTTTTATTTCGAATTGAGTGGCCAAATTTTGATTTTGAGCTACATGACAGTTTGTCTGTAGTCCTTGGTGTTGGTGGTGGCATCGATCTGTTGGCTTAAACTGTGTGGTGGTGGTAGTAGCTGATCAAAGGAAACAACAAAACATTCATCTCCAACCTCATGTTTCGTTATCTTTACAAATGTACAACGAAAATCAATTAAATCTTCATTTTGTGTTTTCACACTAGTACTACATGTAGCACGTATATTCCGAAGGAGAAGAATCGAACACTTAACTTTAAGTCTAAGGTTGAACGTTCTTAACCACTTGAGCCAATGCCTCGGTAACACCAACTTGAAATTGCAAATGGGTTAAGTGTAAAGTGCCTTAAGATCTTTTCAGAATCGGCCTCAGAGCCTAAAAAAGAATTGGGCTATCAGAAAACAATGCACAAACGTTCACATTTTTGGGCTTGGAAATCTGGACTCTCAAGCCCAGGGACCATAAGATAATTGACAAAATAAATAAAGAAATGTTCTCGAGTTGAGGAATGAGTTTGAAGTTTGAACCATAATGATAAATAGTACGGAATGATCTGGCATGATTACCAAGATCAAGAACCATAATGGTTACTGGTGAGCATGGCAGTTGCTTCTTTAAATTCTTTTACTCTTGAGATCTAAACATGGAAAAAATAATAATTACCCAAGAAAAAAAAGAGGAAAAAAATGAATGGTGAGACCAACTGTGGTCTGGGCCTCTCTGGCCCTAAGACGAATGCTTTCTTATTATAGGACCCTCCCTCTTCAACCCTAAGAACCTAAAACCAGTAACGAGTGAAGATGATGATGGTCCTGGACCTAAAACAGGCAGTGACCACTGGCTCTAGAGAGTCTTAGACTCTGGACCAACCCAATAAGGTGCTTTTTGGTAATTGCAAAAGCTTTCTCTACATTTCACGAATTTTACATCACAAGGCTCAGAGAAAAAGTAACAAATTTTTTATAAAAACGTCTAAGTAATTGATGGTTCAAGCAGTGTTACACCTAAGGCTAAGGTCTTCAAATAAGAAAAACTTGGTCGTGATTGGTTGTGTATAACTAATTACATTTAAGACGCAACCGATTACATTTAAAATTTTCTCACAAGACAAAAGGCATTAAATTGATGCCTTCAAGATCAAGGCATAATTAGTGGTCTTATTTTTCCCACTTGGAGATTAAAATCTAAAACTTACAGTGGAAGTTTACTAAATATCTCTTATCCAAATGGGATCATGGAAGAGATATTAAATTAATTTGGAGGGTAGCTTGGTTTAGTTTTTCAGAGTGAAAAAATTGATCCAAGTGGTACACAAGAAGGTACTGTAGTCTGCAGTCAGAGCAGAAAATGACCAAATATTTCATCAGTTTCTGATTCAATTTCAAACAGAGTTCTTATTCTCACGCAAACAAAATCTTAAAACAGAACACTTGCTGATACAAAAATTCAAACTCAATGTCTCATTTTTATATATATTATAAATGTATGACTAAAAATTTAATTTCTGAGATGGTCAATTGGACTGTGGTCCAAGTTCCAATTCTTGAAAAGCACTCAAAGCACCCACATAACTTGTAAAGACACTCTGGCATGCATGCATGAGAGAAAAGAAAAATGGACAGAAGTAGCAAAGATTCTCTTGTTTGAAGACTGCAACACCAAAAGCCTAAGAAAGCCTAAGAAAGCCAAACTGGGGCTGTGGCTAGCTTCATTGGATTCATTTTGATGGTGCAGAAACAGAGTAAATTCAGAGGTTTATGCATCTTGCAATTTATGTTTGTGGACACATCTTTGGCAGCAATTAGGTGTCCTGCCAACATGAATTTAAAAGAAGCTACCAATATCATGCTAGAGAGACTACTTTTTTTATGAGCACTTAATAAATTACTTTTGTTTTCATCTCTGTTTTTGGCTTAAAACTAGTGCAGATTCTGCAAACAATTGGCTTCATTAGATGAAGACGTAAATGGCTTTCAATTTTACCAACAAGAATTGTCATTTCAGTTCATCTACCCCCCCCTAGCTATAAACTAGTTTTCAATACTTTTTTGTTTTTGTTTTTTAACTTTTACCCAGATGAATGTAATGTTGGGCTGAACTTTGCCAACCCATTAAACAGCATGCAGGATTGATCAATCCCATGAAAATAACATAGTGATGGGTTATAATTTCTGAAAAGCCACTTGCTTAATTACACAAAAGCAAAATTAAAGCAGTGGAGGGTGTGATTAAAATGATGATTAATTTTCTTTTGGCTGCTCATTTCATGAACACTAGAAGAAGAGGATGATACCAAGACCAGCAAGAGAGGAAAAGAAAAAGAAAAAGAAAAAAAATTAAAGTTGGGGTTTAGACATCAGATTCATAATTTCACCCACAATATTCATATCACCCATGAAAAACAGGAGTCTTGAAGCTTCTTCCTCCCTACACCTAAAGCACCTCCTCTTCTTTCTTCCTCTTTTTAACTATTTGATCATATGTACGGACACCTACAACAAAATCAGACATCATTGATCATCAGAACCATGGATCAAGATCCACTGGGCCCCACGTATTCATCACTCTCTCAAACCATTCATCATCAACAGCCTCCCCTGCATCGCAGCCGTCCATCACTCCCTTCCCAACCACCAACCCATTATTAGTATTACCACCGCATTCACTCCACGCCCCAACCCCATTCTCAGGCGAAAACCCCCCATTATTCCCGGTGGGACCCACGAACTTGATGCCGGCCATCACCGTCGACGCCGAGTCCGAAACCGAAGCCCCGCAGCTCTCGCTCTTCCCGTTCCCGACCACCAGAGACGGCGTCGGAAAACTTGCCGCCGGTGACGACGGCTTGGTAGTGTTCGTCGCCGGAGTTGGCGTTATCTCCTTGTAGAGCTCTTGCATGACCTCCTCTATCAACTCTTCTTCGATGGGCATGTCCGGCGAGAGTTGGTCGATGAGCTCCGGGAAGTTTCCGGCCATTTCATCGGAGATGGAAGTTACCGGCGAAGGAGACTTTGGGCCAGCTTCCATGCTCTCTGACTCTGACGAGAGTGAAAACAGAGCAAGCGGACTGCAGAGGAGACAACAGGGGAGTGTGTGTGTGTGTGTGAAGGAGCGAAGACAAGTGGATATAAATGGGGTTGAAAAGTAGGCGCCACGCTGGCATGGTTGTGCCACGTAGGATGGATGGGACAGGGGTGATGACGTAGGAATATTTATGTCCTAGCGAAGTGGTAACTGAAACCGAGGAATCAAAGCTGACGATTAGTACATCCAAAAGTGCTGCCTGTGTAGTCAGATTTAGCAAGATGGCTCGTGTTTCTGTGCTGCTCAGCTGTATCGCTGCTCGTGCTTACGACCGTTGACTTTTTGTTGACCTATTTGTAAGCGGATCCGACGGTCAGTGCTGGAGGTATTTGTCCGACTTGGAACACTGGTGGTGGATCTCATGTTTAGAGGACAAGACTGCCTCGGCAAACACAACTTTGCCGACATGGACGAGATTGCCCTCCCACACACAGCTGTACATTACCATAAGCAAGTCAAGTTTTTGTCTTTTTAAAGAAGCTGATTAGGGGTCATGGTTTGATAAATACAGCCAGTGCCAGTGTTTGTTGTTTGAGCAGAGCAGTGAGCACTAACTTTTTAGTTCAGAGATAAATTGTTAAAATGGTAACTTCATTCACATAACATCACAATTAAAAAAATACACTGTAATTAGGCTAAGTACAACACCAAACCTATCAGTCTTCAAATTAATCCATGTCTTTTGCACTAATACAGGTACCGTATATTCATTGTATTCTTGTATTACTGGTATTCTACATACTCACTGGCAAGGAAGATTGCCTAAGATGGAGACTCTCTGGAAAAATCTCAGTTTATAATACATTGATTGTACAGCAAGAACCGATGAATGGATAAATGACATCGAGAGCAAGTTCATTGGCGGCTTCAGAAGAATGCTTCTTCTCTTTCAAGAAACAAGATATTGTTTAACCGAACCAGTGCTGATCTTCCTGCATTACTGGCATTTGGAGTTGCATTGTATGCGATAGCTCACTATCTGTCGTCGGGATGAAGAGTTGGACTTTTGGAGCACATACTCATTGCATGAAGCTCTTTCAGCCTACTAGCTTTGCACAAACCTAAAAGTTTTCAAGAGTTTCTCACATTAGAGCATCTTACAGATAATCACCCTTTTTAAAACATTGCCTCTTATAAATAACACAGTACAAGAAGCTATAGTTGAAAATGATCTGTTCAAAACTATCGGGAACGTTATTATTTTAAACAATCACATTCTTTTGCAAATAAGACATCCGGTGCTTTTCATTTTCTATGTCTGCAATTCAAGTTCTGGTATTACTTATCACACAGACCAGGTCAGATCAAGTGATCTAGATATATTTTATTTGAAAGGAAAATACTGACTAATGATCCTCTTTGAAGAGCATCTACACAGATCAAGTCATACGTTGTTCAGGGTTAAAGTATTAAACTAATCTATGACTCGACAAATGCAACGCCAAAGGGTATGGACTATTCCATAAAAAGAAGGTTCATCCTTGCCTAGCTTGAAAGTGCTTTTATTCTTGAACTAACCAATAATTTTCGTACATGTCGTATTGATATGCAGATCACAGACCAGAACATAAGAGTATGGTCTTATCAAAAACTAGCATAAAAAGAATTATTGCACCAGATTGTCATTTAAAAGATAACATAAGCCTTCGCCCATCTACGTTACCATACCACAAATAAATCAATGGTCTTTCAAATGTGCAGTACATAACTAGCTAGGAAATTTCTTCACAACTATATTGTGACAGATAATGTAATCACGTAACAATATTATGTTTTGGATAAAGTACCTGAACATTTTGGGATGTCCCACACTGCAATGGATGTAGGTGTGCAACGAGGGTCACATAATGCCCGATTATCCTCATGGTTGACATTCATAGCAAGCATCCACGACCCAATCGTAACGTCCTCATTGCTAAACATTCTCAAACTGAAAAATAGAAAATACATCTATCAAGCAAAGGGACATCCATAGGAAACGAAATAACAGCTTGAGAACCTCTCTAAATGAGAAGTCCAAATTTTTTCAAGAAAAGTTCTGTAGATAGCAAAACCTTTACATGAATATGATAAAACAGAACAAAGTGGATTGAAGGAGCAAGGTAGATTCATATTTTACAAAAACTAAAGCCCGAGTCATGTATCACATAATTGGAGGTTCAAAAAATTAAATATATTGGCAAAAGCCATAATTGAAAGAAACAACGACTAACATAAAGAAATCAAATACAGAACAGGTGGCTGACCTGTTATTTCTAGCAATTGCCAATGATGCTACCACTTCTGCAGACAGAACATATATAGGACCATAAGCATGCCGAAAGTATTCATTCCCAATTAGATGTCCTGATTTCTCATACCTGAATAATAAATGGATGGATGATCAGAAAAAAAGAATAAATTGATCACAAAGGTAAAAGCTCTGATTACAATTTGAAAACCCATATACCATTTCATTTTAGGGTCAGTGATTACTGGTCCTTTCTTCATGCATCCAATGTAGGTTTGTGAATGCGTTCGCTCCTTGGCTAGAAGTGTTGCTAGTCGATCTGACAAATTAAGAAAACATCAGTAAATTCCAAAGTACTCATATTCACAGATTAATGAAAACATATAGTCTGGCATTACAGTATACCTGGACGCAAATAAATGTCATCATCCGCTTTGACATAGTAATCTGCTTCGAAAAGTTGAAATGCTGCTTTGAAATATGCCAACCTACAAAATAGCGTGAGAAACCAATATGACATAAACTGCCAAGAACATAAAGCCATCAATATGACAAATAGTTCAATAAAAACCGATGACTCTTACGTTTTCCATGGAAGGTTCAAATACTCTTCATTGACATCAATAACCAGAAAGTCTCTGTACTTATCTATCTCTTTCTGAACCCCCGCCATCTTCTTTGCATCTTTAGATCTCCCAATAACAAACCTAAAAGCTAAACCAGTAGCTTGTTCCAATCTACAAGAGAATGGTAGGAAAAAAAAACTATTAAAACCCCAACAAAAAGAACAACAGGGCATTTTCATCAAAGCCAGATTGTTGATCTTAATCTAGCTGAGCTGATAAACATCATAGCTAAGCTAACAAAGATCAACATCTGCATCCCATCATGTTAAGCAAACCCAGAAGTGTTATCAAACAAGTGTATTGTATAACAATAACAATATACAAAGACAATATGATCAAAACCAACATCAGAAAAAAAAATTTAGGAACTTCACTGCACAAAAACAGAAATTTACCTCAAAAGGCCATCTGGGTCAGAAGGAAACCACGTGCTTCGCAAAGCCGCACGGCGGTCAGCTGAGCCGAACCCGGTCTGAATTCCGACGAACCCAAGAAGCTTAGGCCGATCAACCAAGCCACCATTCTTATCACCGAGCTGCCGAGAGGTCGAAAGAGAGTAGAATGCCCGGAAGGTGTCTTCCGATTTGCCGCATCGGAAAACGGGAATGGGCGCTGGGCGACGGAGGGCGGTGATGGCGAAGATGGTTCCGGCGAGGCCGATGAAGAGGGAGACGAGCGAAAAGACGATAATGGGCAGGGAAGTGCGCGTGGGGACATGGGCAGAATTGGGTTTTAGGGGCTTGAGGAGCTTGGAAGAGTAAGAGGGGGAGGTGGCGGTGGTGGTTGGGAGAGAAGATTGGCGGTGGAAAAAGAGTGGCATTTTGGTGAAATTATGGAGTGAAAGTTGGAATATTATACTAGTCTCTCTCTCTCCTCAGACTGTGCAGTGAGCTAGATCTTAGGGTTAGGGACGAAGAGAAAGAGTGACACTCAAGTCTCTCATGATCTCATCTACTCAACTGCAAAGTCTGAAGCTTTGCTTTGGGTGGAGATAGAGAGCTTAAAGAGGACGGAAGTTACCATTCTACTTGTCCCTTTCAGTTTCACTTCGCTTTCTTTATTTTTTGGGTTTTTTTTAAAAAATTTTAAAATTTTCTTCCTAATCAGTTTTGGGTTAATCATTATCAACTCTAATCAGTTTTGGGTTTTGCGTTGTTAATTCTAATCAATTTTGGGTTTTGTATTTTTAACTCTAATCAGTTTTTGGTTCAAGAATATCTTTAGATTTGTGAGACATAATTCATATTGTTGAGAATGTGGTACCAACCTTCGAACCCAAGACCACTAGGAGTTAGTGCAAGCGCAATTAACCACAAGGGCAGGTTGAAGGCCAGTAGACATAATTCATATTGAAAGTTGAGTGAACACAAGTTATTTTTTGGGTTTTGCATCAGATCATCACAGCCACGTTGTTTTGTTTTGTTTTCTTGTCTTTCAGCAAAGAAATGGGTGAAAGGGTGTTGGAGATTTTATAAAATATATTGGAGCCGTCCCAATCTAAAAGGCTACAACTTGTCAACTACTCTCTTAGCAACCAAGTGGAAAGAATCTGATTTTCCCTTGTATTTACTAGTAGTACTAAACAATGAACATAAACACCCAAAAATGAGAAATGGGGGAAAGAAAATCAAGCCCAAATTGCAAGTAAGGACATCAATCCAGCTCCAACAAAGAGACAGCAATAAGATACAATTTGGAGCCTAAAATTGCAGCTCATCCTCTTACTCAAGAAATCAGCAGCAATGAGGTCCACCAAGGCCATGTACACCAGAATGCCAGCAGACATGGAATCCAAGATCCCTTCAGTTGCTAAAGCTCCTGGGCTGTACGGGTTGTAAAATGAAGAAATGGCCGTCCCGACGCCGATCCCCAGGGGAGTTGTGATGGCAAAAAAACAGGCCATGAGAGTTGCTGAGAGGGTCTTGAACTGGGCTTGACATATGCAGCCTCCAAGTGCAAAGCCTTCAAAGAACTGGTGGAAGGAGAGTGCTGCAACCAAGGGTCTTATGGTGCATGGGCTCTGTGAAACTCCCAGAGATAGGCCGATGATGACAGAATGTGATACAATCCCAAGTTCCAAAATCTGCACACACAAAAACCCAAAAAAGCCAAAATAATCAGTATACCAGTAAACTAAAAATCTGGACTGACCAGGCCCTTCCAAGAGGATGGCATCTGCATGGAAAAGTTTAATGTGTTTTTAAATTTTAACGAGCCTAACATTTAAATTCGAGATCAGTTTTTATTTTTAACTCTTTATTTTTTTACCCTCCGAGTATTCTTAAGTTTGGTGAAATAAAAGACTAAAACGCAAATGTGGGTTACATTAGTTGGTGAAAAAAGTGCGTCTGTCCCTATCACTCGACGTATTTTAATAATTTAGAATATTGCCCTTGGTAAAGGTCCACCTATTAGTTCATATACTGACCATCAAGAAATGGGAATATGATCATGAGTGGGCGCCACTCGACGGAGATCACTAGCTCTAGAGTAAATTAACCAGACACGTGGCAACATGATACACACTTTTTACCTACTGCGCCAAGTACACAAGTGAAAAAGCGAAAAAAAGACGCATTCTTTTCAGGGCCGAACTTCAATAGCAATTTTGACCCAAAAAAAAAAACTTCAATAGCAATCATTAACGCGCAAACAACGACGTACCGAACCGCAAATTACAAAGGAGTCTTTGGCGGTAAATAAAAGGAAAGTACCTGAGAAACGACGACGTGCCGAACACCACTATCCTCGTCAGCATCACCGAACCCGTGAGAATGCCCGTGCCCGTGATCGTGCCCGTGTTCAAGTTCGGGTTCCCGCGCCACTTGGCCGTCACACGCGGCCTGCCCATGCGGGTGGCTGTGTCTATGGTGCGCCGCGTGCGCATGCATTCCCACAATGTGCATCCCACCGCCTTCCTCTTCCCCAAACACCTTCCCATTCCAATCCTTTGCGGGCTGCACCGCCTCAATTTCCGGTACATCCGACCCGACCCGGTTCTCGATGGGCCGGGCCAGCCCCTGTTTCCTCTCGTAATACTGCGTCCCCACAAAGTCAACGAGCAACGTGGCAAGCGAGGCCATCATGGCGAAAAAGCCCGAGAACGGAAACTTGGTCCACGGGAATTCGGGTAAACACGGGTCGTTCAACGCGTCCGACCCGGCCGTAAGCATGTGCACGAACCCGGTCGCCAGAATGACGCCGGCCGCGAAGGCTTTGGCCGCGACAAAGAGGCTGCTGTCGGTCCGGAGAAACCGGCGGTTTTTTCCGACGAGGGGAATGGCTACCCCGACGACTCCGGCGACGAGAATCGAAGCGACGGCGATGAGTTTGAGGACGAGCGCCTCCGACTCGTCGCGGCAGGCCTCGAGGTCGGAGCTCTCGCAGCTCGTGTTGGCCATGGACTGCAAAAGCGACTCTTTTTTTGAGCGCCCAACAAAAAAAACAGAATTTGAAGAAACAGATTTTAGAAAAAGGAGACTTTTTTCGTCATTGTTATTTGTTTTCAATTTCAATTATTATCGCAGAAGCGAGATTACCTTTGAAAAACCGAGCTTTTTCTCGGAAACCAGAAGACGAGAGCAGGGGCAGAAGATCCTACACAAAACGCAGCGTTTTAATCAGAGAATCGAATCGTAGAGATATTGAAATTCATGCGTGTGCGAGAGAACGAACCTCGATGAATAACATGGGGATGTGGTTTTGTTTTTTGTGGTTTATATAAAATTTCCACCGAAATTGATTGATCTGGAAAATGCGAATCTCGATTTGATAGTTTTGGTGGGGGAAGAGGCGAATTTCAATTTGGGGGATATCTTGATGTTGTTGGGAGAAGCGGAGCACAGAAACAGACACATATACAGAGGGATGGAAAGAGAAAGAAAGAGATGGAAGAAGCAAATGGGGAGGGAGGAGGAGGGGCATTAGGAGAGAGTGTCGACATATTTTGACGAAAGCTCGCGTGCGCGAAGAGAGGCAACGGCTTCAACTTCGACCTTTTGCATCACAATGAGCGCGACAGTGTCGACACTCGGTACTCATTTTTGGATTTTAATAATTAAGTTTGCGTACATAAACCCCAAAAGGAAAAAGATAAAAAGAGAAAAACTTTTTGTGCCTTTATTATGATTCTATTTTATAGATTTTGGGAAAGAGATGAATAATGTATATCATTCAATTCATAGATTTTAAATTATAATGTGAGATTTACATATTTTTAGTTCCATATGTGATAAATAAAACGCGGAATAAAATCAAGAATCGAAATCATTTCTAATCTGTTTAATAATGACCTCATCTCACAACTTGGTCAAGTAATTGGAGTATTTTCATATTGGGAATTGATGCAGGAATCAGATACTTACAGTGATTTAGCTTTGGGGAATTGTTGCTAGTTGACATTTGATTAGACTGAAAAGAAGTGCATGGTTCAGACGTAACCATAATCTCATCTCAACCGAATTTCTTTTTCTTTTCAAAAAAAATGGACAATGTAAATGATTGCGTATAAGGCTAGTAGATTACGACTTTGTGCTTCTACGTTATAATGTCGTCATATATGATATTTAGAACGAAGTTGTCTATGCATGATATTCTTCTATTTTGAAGTTGAAGCCTGCTAGTGCTACTCCCACCTTCTTTTGTTCATGTGACCCTCCGCTCATGACCCAAAAAATATTCCATTTTTCCCTTTACAAGAAGAAAGACAAAGCTAAACTGAGGTGAGAAGCCAATATGATCTCAGTGGATATGTGGCGTATTGAGTAAAACACTGCTGATGATGACATGGTCACATGGTGGTGACCACCGGGAAGCATGAAACAGCCGCCGCGCTTTTTGTAATAAATATTTTGCGGTCAGATCTGTTCAAAACTTTCCTGATCTTGATGTGATTTTGATTTATGATAAAGGACTAACTTCATTTTAGTCGCCACAAGTTTAGGGTCAGTATTGAAATGGACCCCGAGATTTCAATTTCATCAATTTCATACCCAACGTATTCAAATATGACCAATTCACCCCGTCTGTTAGATTGACCGTCTGGTCAAATGTTAAATGTTGATGTGTCAATGGTGAGACCCGCCACAGACCCTGACAATCCACTCCAACTAGTCCAAGTAAAGGGCATTTCTGGAAAAAAAAAAAATTTAAGACCAAAAAACAAAACAAAAAACAAAAAAATCCCTAGCTCTAGCAACCCTCTCTCTCCATCTCCCATCCACCCTTCGTCAACCCTCCACAGATCTCCCTCCCCCAATCAACCCCAAGCCCTCCCCAACCCAAAACACGATCAAACATCCAAAATAAGATCAACCTCACAATCAGAACCAAATAACTCACTAGCCTTATAAGTTGTTGCTCCAAATCCATAATTACCTGAACCTAAAAAACCTAATTTGTCCAATCCAATCGAACTGAGCCACAGAAAGAGAGAAATAGAGGGAGGAGGATGGGGATGACAAAGAGAGGGGGAGATGGAGGAAGAGAAATAGAGAAATAGAAAGTGGGTCGGGTATGGCCCTAGTGGATTAGGGGGATGAGGACGAGAAGGTGAGGGTTATTGTTATTGATTGCTTGTTTGTTTTTTTCTTTTGGTTTAATTTTTTTTCTTGGGTAATTCTGAGTTAGTTGGAGGTGGGTTTGGGATTTGTAGTTAGTGAAGTGGTGGACAGTGTGATTTATTTGATGTTTTTTTCTTTTTCTTTTTCTCTTTGATTTATTGGGAAAGTTTACTGTTTGGATATGAAATTCTTAAGAATATTGGTAATTTTGTTCTTGAGTTTTTCCGAAACTTTTTGGTGGATGAGGACTTCAACCTCACCCTCAACGCCAGTGATCGATGCCTCCTCGTCGAATCCAACCGTGTGTGCGTGAGCTTTTTGTTGTTGTTATGTTGTTGCCGTTTTGGGAAGGTGTTTGAATGAAATGGAAAGACGAGTTTTAACAGCCAAGATATGATTCACGAGTGTAGCTAGGAGTTTCTGGGTTTTAGTTGTGTTGGCACTAAAAACTGAACAGATAGAGATGAGTGCAACTTACAAGCGGTGAGGACGATCTAGCATATCGATTGAATGATAGATACAGATTCTTCCTGTCCTTGGATGCCGATCCTGAATAGAAAGAAGTCGAGACTCGTAAGGTCTATGGAACCGGTGTGGAACCAGCCTAAGACCCTCCGATGCCGAAGTAAGTTTGTTGTTTTAAGAGCTCTTGTTGTTGACCATATAGAAGTATAAAAGTCAAGCTCAAAAGTTTTACCTCTGTATTGTAGTGAAGGGGCCTATTTATAGAGGGCATTTTGTATGCTCTTGGTACTCATTTTCGATGTGGGACTCGTGGGAGGGCCCTATGAGGTTGACACGAGTCTTTAGATATGTCGGGCGGGTGCTTCGAGGTTGATTCTGCAGAATCGGTAAGGGATACCGATTGTAGGCTGTGTTGGGCCTGTAGCGATCTTTTGCTGCTTTGAGACAATATCATCGGTAGCCGATGCTGATTGTTTGGAGCCTTGGGCACTTGGGGAGTTTCTATGATCCACATGTTAATGGATGAGTGGAGGATTAGATATGGTACAAACAAGTTGCAACTGGTAAAACTAAAGACATTGTAATGAGCAAATACACATAATTGAATACTTTATGCATCCTTGTCTCCACCATTTTTTTTGCAAGATCACCAACCCCTTCCAATTGAGAGAAATCACTACTGGAACGCACATAATGAATATAAATCTCAAGTTGATCTTCAAGTGCCAAACAATCCTCATCCGAAAAGTCTTGAGGATAAAATCGAGCAAGACGAAGTAACTTTGGTTTATCAAAAGCTACAAATGAATTTTTCGGACTCAAACATGCCAAACAAATAAGCAACTCGGTATTTACCTCATTAAAGCGATCTTCTAACTCCGTAATTTGCTCATCAATGACATAAATGAAGAGCTCCACACGATAATGATGACGATTGGTCTTTATTGGAGCATTACGCCTTGACCTCCCTGGAAGTATAAATGTGTCTGCCGCGCAAATCTCACGGCCTGGAGTTCCGGGCCGAGGGGATGTGCGTTAACACGCGGTTTCCTGCTTTTGGGTGCGGTGCGGTTGTGCGCGGGCGTGCCAGCACGGTCTACCGTGCGTCGATGTGTTGATGAGTGTTGGATGGATAAGTGGTGCGCCTGTTTGAACTGTCTTCCTAGTCAAACGATTGTAGCCGAGAGAGGAACTGGTCTCGGCTGTTAGGTTCACAGCCTGAACTACAAGGCCGTTAAGTGATGGTGTTGGTGGTGGGTTTTGGGCGGTGCTCCGGCGCGCTGCTCAGGGAGCGACGGTCGTGTGATATATGGGGTGAGTGAACGAACAACAAGGATGGTGCTCCGGCGCCTTGAAACTCAAGGGTCGTATGATATATTGATGAATGGATTTTCCTTACAATCTAACACTACTCCTAGGAAAGCAAGTAAAGATATTGAAAGTGCATTACAGGAAAAAATAAGTTGCTCCGTGGGAGGCTTTGTTTTGGTGTTGAACCTTTTGAATGTAGCTCGAGTCTTGTATTTATAGGAAGAGTCTCTGGAGGAGTAATCGAGGCTAAAAATCTGCATGGTGGAGCTGGATTGGAGCAAGTGGGCAGTCCAATCGACATTTGGGATCGTGAAGTATGGTGGTGTGACCCCAGAAATCCCGGTGAATCTCGGCCGCCGCTCTTGATCGTGGGTTCTGAGCCTCTGGCCGTGAAGACGCATTTATGGCCTGGATAGCTGGTGAACCAATATCTCAGGCTGTCAGAATTCTTGTGAGAATGTCCACGTCTAATCACTCTGATCCTCATCACTAAATCCTGACTTCAGTCACTTCCCACCTTCCCTCATGCATTAAATGCTTCTTTGTGGCCAGTGGGTTTGCTGCATTAAACAGGCACTACTTCATTAAATGAAGCCTGGGTCCCTGCTATCACGTGATGATCTGACTTTAATATTTCCGGCCGCGATTTTGTTCGGCCTCGGCCTCGGCCTGCGTTTGAGGCCGAGATGATCATGCCTTAGCATTTCTTCTTTTGTCTTTAGGAAGGCGAAGTACCCTGGCGAAACGCTGCGTTTCAGTTTTTACGAACAAATGCCAGGGCCGAGAGAAGGGGCTCCTTCGACCATCTTATGGCCGTGATTTATCAGGCACAAACAAAATGCCTCTTCCATGTTAGGAACATCAATATAATGTTTGTCACAAAAAGAAGATGCTTCATTAACCAATGCATCGAACCCATTATTCCTCATCCAATATAGCTTTTCCTTGCATGATTTCACTAAAGCCATTGCATTCACAATTTCTTGATCTTTCCTTTGCAATGCTTGTGACACATCATTTGTGAGCCCCAATATGACTTTCATCAAGAAAAGGTGAAACACAAACTCAAAAGTGCGTATATCTCTCATTAACTTATTTGCTTCACCCGCACTATCATTGGGATTATCATCAATAACCATTTGAAGCACATGAACCACTGATGAAAACATAGATATGATGCTAATCAAGGTACCATAGTGTGAGTTCCATCGTGTGTCACCGGCACGTTTGAGACTTGTTTCTTGATTTAAGCCTCGCCCCGTTATAAGACAATCATTTTCAAATGCTATCACAAGCTCTTCTTGGAGTTGCCCTCTAAATAAATCACGCCGCTTACAAGATGCTCCAACATGATTAACCACACTATTTGCCGTTGCAAAAAAAGAGGCAATGTCTATATTTTTCTTTGCCACGGCAACAAGAGCTAGTTGAAGTTGATGAGCAAAGCAATGAACATAATATGCACAAGGTTGTTCTCTCAATATCTTTGTTTTAAGGCCATTCAACTCACCTCTCATATTGCTAGCACCATCATAACCTTGTCCCCGTAGCTTGGAAATGCTTAAACCGTTGTGAGAAAAGAATGTGTCAATAGCATCCTTTAGTGAACTTGAAGTAGTGTCGGTAACATGTTGGATGCCCACAAATCTTTCAATTACATGCCCCTTGTCATCCACATAACGCAACACCATAGCCATTTGCTCTTTCACCGACACATCACGTGCTTCATCCACCAATATTGAAAAGAATCTATCTTTTATACCATCCATGATAGAATCAAGTGTTTCAAGGGCACATGCACTCACAAGATCTTTTTGAATGCAAGGAGCTAGTAATTTGAGATTCCCCGGAGCATTTTCCATCACAACTTCTCTAACTTTGTCATCATTATCTGCAAGGAATTGCAATAGCTCCAAGTAATTTCCCCTATTGCTTGAAGTGGCACTTTCATCATGGCCACGAAAAGCAAGACCTTGTCGCAATAAAAACTTAGTGCACTTGATTGATGCAATCAAGCATGTGCGATAAGCCTTACGAGCTTGGTCGGAGTGTTTGCTCACTGCCATCTCAATATGTGTATTTTGATTCATCAAATTTGTAGCAGCTTCTCTAGCTTTATTATGAACACTCCCAACCGGTCCAACATGCATCTTAAATCTTTCTCTCCCTTTCTTCCAATTCTTAAATCCATCTCCAGTGAAAGCTTCACTACCCACTTGTTCAAAATTGGTTTTAAAGAGATAGCAATAGAGACAAAATGCCGCATCTTTAGATATACTATACTCCAACCAATCAAACTCATCAAACCATTGGGGAATAAAGCGTCGATTTATTCCTGACATATTAGTTATTGGAAAATTATGACCTCTAGGTTGACAAGGTCCTTTTTGTAGATATGATCTTCGGACCTCATCTCTCATATTAGCATCATAATCTATCATTCGAGTTCTTAATCCAGGGTCCGCTTGAAGATTACCCAAAACACCATCTAACTGACTTTGTCTTGAACTCGAACCCAAAACACCATCTAACTGACTTTCTCTTGAACTTGGAGTTCTTGAACTACCAACATTATTTGAACTATCAACATTAGCCGAACTACCCAAACTCGATGATGACTTTCTCTTAAAAAACCATTCCATAATAATTCTACATATACAAAATAATCAAAATAAATACTCACAATATAAACAAACCATCAACATAATCAAAATAATTATGAATTGGATTTCAATTAAATTAAATATATTCTACATATACAAAATAATGAAAATAAAAACTCACAATGTAAACAAAATATCAATATAATCAAAATAAATATGAATTGGATTTCAATTAAATTAAATATATTCTACATTACAAAATAATGAAAATAAAAACTCACAATATAATCAAACCACCAATGTAATCAAAATAACTATGAATTGGGTTTCAATTAAATTAAATATATCATACATAGCAACATAGGGTTTAGAACTTACTTGAATTGTGAAATTTCACAATAAGCTTGAGCAAAAACAAAGAGAGTAGCTGGCGCCGCCACACGACGACGACAACGGAAGCACACTGGCGGCAGCAAGGGAAGGGAGGAGATGGAGTTGAGGGTTTGAGGGAGGGGGGATTGAGTTGGGAACTTAGGGTTGGAGCCTTGGAGGAGAACACAAAACAAATTGGGGGTTTTTGTTTGAGGAATCGGGTCTGTCTATCATAGAAGGATGCTGGCCCTTTTTTTTTTTTTTTTTTTTTAAAACAACCTGGCCCAAAACGACGTAGTTTTGGCCAGGTCATTTAAAAAAATTCCCTGGGCCAAAACGACGTCGTTTTGCCCAGGTTGTTTTAAAAAAAAACTGAACCAGCGCGCATCTTCTTCTTCCTTCTTCTTCAGCTTGCAGACTCTTCTTCTTTCAGCCATTTCGTCGACCACTTGGCGTGCAGCTCCACGAGATCGCACCAGCAGCTCCAAGGGACCTCTAGGCTTATTTTCATGGCGTCCAAGAGGTCGCGCGACCCCATTGACCCCACTGTTGCTCCGCCTCTGATAAGAATTAGCCGATGACGGGGTCGGTGTTGAGGAGGATGCCGCTCTTGATCAAAATCTTGTCGGTGAGATAGGGTGGGGAACAGGGAGCGATGGGTTGTTTGGCAGGGAAGAGGCTGGGTTTTTTTAAGTTTTATTTTATTTTATATTATTTTATCATTTTCTATATATATTTTTTAAGGAATTAGTTAGCAGATGGGTCCCACAGTAGACACGTCATTAGTTAACGTCTGACCAAATGGTTAACTTAACTTAATAGAATACTTAAATTGGTTAGATTTGAAAACATTAGGGAGTAAATTAATGAAATTGAAACCTCATGGTCCATATTGAGAATGACCCCAAACCTTAAGGGTATCTTTTGTGGTTAGCCCTTATTTCAATGTCTTCTTCGATTTGCATTGTCCAGATGAGGGAATATCTTAAAGACAATGCCCTCCCCAGCTTTGAAATCCCAGTTCCTCCATCCCTTGCAAAACACAAGGGACCCAATGGCAACTCCAAGGCCAACAATATATCCAATTTCAACACTTAGAACATCCCAATAATCTGATCATGGCCAGAATTTGGAACACTCCTTCCATTGGACATTGGCGGTGGTGAAAACCCTGCAGCTATGTCGTCTGTTGTCAAAGGAGGCCCCCATAAATCCTTGTTGCCTTCAAAGGAAGATTTTGGAAATGTTGAAAACTGAGTGCTGTGTGGGATCCTGCCAACCAAGTGATTGTTTGAGAGATTCAAGAACGAGAGGAAAGTGAGCTTTGCAAACTCTGCTGGAATTTGCCCGTTCACTGAGAGATCTGACGACTCGAGTTTTCGCATGTTACTTAACGATGGTGGGATTGCACCTGTGAAAGCATTGTTGGACAAGTTGAGGATGTACAATGATTTGAATCCTCCTATCTCCTCAGGTATTTGTCCACTGAATTTGTTGCACAAGAAGTTGATCACGGTGAAGATAGTTAAAATCTGTACTAAATAATAAAACCATCTCCATATCTTTGCTCACAACTGTTATTGAATCCTGATAATTAATATCATCTGATCCATCCACATCAAGAAGGTGGTTGATTTCTGAGGGGGATCACCTTGGTTTGCCAGCATTGCCTGCCATGTTCTCAAAGATCTTCCTGGTATTTCCCCATTGAAATTGTTGTGAGCTAAGTCTATGATTTGAAGCATTGGCCAGGTGCCATGGGTCTCCAGACATCCGATGAGTCCATAAAATTGGGATTTGTCCCCGAAGATGGTTGGAATGCAGTTCAAGCAAGCTTAGAGCAGAAGTGAGGTTTGGTAAAGGACCTTCTAAACTTACCAGGGAGTTGCCTGAAATTTTTAAGTCTTCAAGAAGATTGAGCCTCCAAATCCCGTTTGGCACCTCACCATGAATCTGGTTCCCTGAAAGGTCTAAGTAGGATAATCTGTATTGATTTCTCAAGAAGTCAGGAAATGTTCTCAAGTTGGTAGAAGTTAATTTCTTTGATCCATTTGAGGCAAGGAGTAATATGAGAAATTGAGACCATTATGATCCAAAAAACGAGCTATTGTATGGAGGTTTTAGGGGAGTCTCGATGATAGGATCAGATTACCGAAGAGGTTAATAGGAAGTTTTGATATGTAATTATTTTCTGCTGTATGATATTTCCTTATGCCTTTGCCTCTCTCTCTCTCTCTCTCTCACCTCTAATGTTATCCTGATTGTTCAAAGAAAACATGTACCAGGATCAATCAGACAGGTGTTTACACAAGAGCCATGCCCTGCCCTGCCATGCCAACCCTAGTAGATTCTCATTGGCGGAGGTTTAAGGACACTGAACATATTGGATCCAGATCACCAGCAGCAGCAAGCAACTAGTGTTCTGTAACAGAAAATGATGAGTAATATATTGCAGGTTTACACAAAGAGTCACAAGAAGGTGATGACTGGTCAATTGTTACATTCTTTTTGTTTCTGATATAACTGTGAAAGGGATTTGCGTCTTCTTTGCAAGTGAAAGAAAAGAGAGAATTTTTCGAACAAAAAAAGAAAAGAGAGGATTTGGCTCCAGGCAATGTGTAAAGTTTCTTTTGCAAACACAAGAAAAAAGAAAAGGAGAATTTGGCTCCCGGCAATGTATAGAATTCAATTCAAGGTTGCGGCGCTTTCCTTTCCAGATGACATGTGTGCTGAAGTTTTCCATAGCAATTGGAAGAATTTAGAGCAAAGAAAAAAAAAAGGAAAATTCAATCTTAAATCATTCCCATCAACTCAAATCTTTGGTAACTAACCACAATCAACGTAGGTGGGAAAAGGAAAAACAATTGAAAAAAAGATTAAACAAAAAACTTTTAAGACGCGCTAAACAAAAAACTTTTAAGACACTGCTAATGGTTCATCTACAGCACTAGATTGATTAGTGGGAACAAATGCCCCATCATCAACTCCCCCAGAAAAATCAAGATTTTCCTTGATAGACAATGACAAACGAGTACATAGATCGCAGCGGCCGAGAGGATCCTCTTCCACTGCTGATTCTTCATCTATTACTGGCAACAGATGCGTCATGGCTCCATCCTGCCCCATCAACAACTCCCCCGGAAAAAACCTGATTTGTTTCCAAATCATACAAATGAGGATCAGGATTACGTATATTTTCCTTCATGCGTTTGTCCCGTTCTAGATAAACCCCCGTCTTCTTCACTCTCACAAAATCAACCAGAGGCCTTACTAGAATGGAGATCTTGTCTCCGCCTTGCAAATGGAGCACATCGTTTGACAATTGTCCCTGCCAAAGATAATGGTCTTCTGGTTCTCTTGAAGTTTGTACTGAGGCAAATGCTATCCTTGCGTGCAAAGCAGTTTGTTTGGTAAGATTTTTAACTGTAATGCAAATAGGACCTTGAGAATCTTCAAGTTCTGGGTAGTCTGAAGAGTAAAAGAAGCATATAGTCAACCCTTTTAAATGACGACCAGCAGGAAACTCGAAGTAGACTTGATTGTCCACATCATCGACCAACTCGAACCACTCAGGAATATCATAAATTCCATTCAGAAAAATTCCACCGTATCCGCAAGAACTCCATCCCTATTTATACCATGTAGAGCCAGATTTGTATAATCATTACATTCTTATCTATGCATGTGCATATACATGCAAATTTGCGTGTGTGTGTGTGCGCGCGCGTGTGAGAGAGAGAGAGAGAGAGAGAGAGAGAGAGAGAGAGAGAGAGATTGACCTGTAGGATGTTCTTCCTAAAATCAGCAGTGAGATTGGTGCAGCCTTCCATATGAATCCTTGTCATGCAGTTTAATGACTTATCCAAACCTGGAATCTCAGTGAGTTTGAGCGAGTCATTTAGATACAGTTCTCTCATATACGGCATTTTTGAAAAATCTGGCATCGTTTCCAATCCTGTGCAGCCAGATGCTTTTAGAACTTTCAAACTTGTTGGTAAATCTGGGATTGCACGAAGATGTATGCAGTCATTTAAACACAAATTTTGAAGATTTGAAAAACCACTGGGGCCTAGAGTTAGGCTATGAAAATCATTGCCTCTAAGATCTAAATCTACGAAGGAAATTGCACAACAGAGATCCTTATGAAAATCATCGCTGCAATCTTCGAGATTTGGGAGTTCTGAAAAGTGTTGTGATTCTGTTATGCCATTATCATTTTTTAGATAAATGATGTCATCAGAGGTATCATGGCTTGATCCTGCCTTTTGAGATTGGCGACGTTGATACCCACAAAGATGGTATTCAATCATATTTTCGTTCATAAATTTATCCCATACCAGGCTAACACCTGTTTTCTTCACCTTCACACAATTATCTTGAGGCATTATCTGAATCAAGACTTGATTACCGTCTTGCAATTTGAGCTCGCCATTTGATAACTGTCCCTGCCAAACATAATGATTTCCAAGTTCACAGTCATATTGTTCTGCTCTATATGTGATCCAGGCTCCAAAATCAGTACACTGGGTCAAGTTTGTAATGCTAATGGCAACAGGAATTTCTTTGTCCAAGTCTGAAGAGTAAACGAAGGACAAAGTTAACCCTTTAAAATTCCAAGTTCACAGTCATATTGTTCTGCTCTATATGTGATCCAGGCTCCAAAATCAGTACACTGGGTCAAGTTTGTAATGCTAATGGCAACAGGAATTTCTTTGTCCAAGTCTGAAGAGTAAACGAAGGACAAAGTTAACCCTTTAAAATTACGACCAACACTTTGAGGAACATTGAAATCCAAAATATTATTCTCATGGACACTGTCGAACCAATCAGGAATATCATCTCCATCCAGAACAATGCCACCATATCCGCAAGAAGTCCATCCCTATACCATGTAGAGTCCAATTTGTAAAAGAAATACATTCCTAAGCACGCATGTGTACGTGTGTGTATGTGGTAGAAAGAGAAAGATGAGAGAGAGAGACAGAGAGACAGAGAGAGAAGGATTAACCTGTAGGATGTTCTTCCTAAAATCGGCAGTGAGGTTCATACAACTTTCCATATGAATCCGTGTCATGGAGTTTAATGACTTATCCAGGCCTGGAATCTCGGTGAGTTTGTAAGAACCACTTAGATACAATTCTCTCATATTTGACATTTCTGAAAAATCTGGCATTTTTTCCAATCCTGTGCAGCCAGCTGCTTCCAGAACTTTCAAATTTGTTGGTAAATCTGGGATTGCCCAAAGATTTAAGCAGTTGTTTAACAATAAAATTTCAAGCTTTGAAAGACCACTGAGGCTTGGTAGGCTATGAAAATCATTGTCTGCAAGATCTAAATTTTCTAAGGAAATTAGGCTCCAAAGATCACTAGGGATTGCATCCTCGATTAGACCGCAGCCTTTAAGAAATAATTCTCTTAACGAGCTTAAACCATGTAAAGAAGGGGGCAAAAGATTAGTTGATGGCGACCTTGTCACCTCACATACCGATAAAATTTCCAAGTTCTTCAATTTTACTATAGAAGATGGTATTTGTCTTAGGGCTGTGTTATCTGCTTCCAGAGTTGTCAATGATATCATGTCCCCTAAGCCATCAGCCAAGTTTTCAAATCTTGAACAACCATTAAGTAGAAGAGTTTCAATAGACTTGGAATTATAGAAATTCAGTGGAAGATCCTTTAGCATGTTGCAGTCTTGAAGATTTACCACAGAAAGTCTTCCAAGATCCCCTATGGATGAGTGAACCTCAGACAAACTCGTACGGTCTTCCAATATCAATTCCTCGAGACATGAGAGTTTTGAAAGGTCTGGTGATTTTATCAGGCAACGGGAATGACTGAGATTAATGATTTTCAACTTCTCAAAAAACTGTTACACAAAACCAAAATTAAAATCCAAAAGGAAGGTCTGATACAAACATTAATGCGAAATGAAGAGAGAGTGAACATAGTGTATGTATAGAACAAGATAGAAAGAGCCAACAACTAGGTTGAGATTATTATACCTTGCAATCCTTCCAAACTATTTTGAGTTTGCTATACTGCAAGTCTAAAGCAACTAGTTTTGGTTGATTAGGAAAGTCATCTGGTATGGAGTCTAAAGGGAATCCATGCCAGCACAACCATGTTAGCTTTTTGGGGAAGATATTGTACTCTCCAATGAGCTCTACATTGTTGAAGTGGAGTAATCTCAGTTTTTTCATATTGGTAAATGCTTCTGCACTGAAACTAGCCTTGTCAGAGCTTTGCAAATCTAGAGCAAGTCCTTCAATTGCTTCAGTTCCCTGTTAAGAGAAGCACTAAGTAAGAAAAGGGCCATTTGCATATGAAACTTGATTTACAAACATAAAAGTCCATGTATATATGTTAGGACCTAAAGTTTGTGTTGGCAATCAAAGCACATATTTTTGTTACTTTTTTATCTTAATGCATATATATAAAGAAATGGAAAACGAAACCAATGTAGAGCATTTATTTTATTATAGACACGGGATACACATGCTTCTCTTGCATCATGCATTCTAAAACTTACTGGGAAAGTACTTACAGATTCATCTCTCAATACATCTATTACATCTTCGCGATTCCACAATCTACTAAATTTTTTAGGGTCATCACGGCCGGATTTTTCACGAACGATCTCTCTTCCCATCTCTCTAAGCAAATCATGCATCATCAAATTCTTTTCCTCACCAACAGCTACAAGGCACCGTTCAATGAGGATAGGGATTCCTAGCGTTGCAGAAAAGCCACATCCATCTAATATTTGTGTGACATAGTCCTGGTCCATTCCAATAAAGAAACAAGATATATCAAGGAATATATCTCTGTCTGTATGGCTAGGTAGCCCGTCAAAGCTTATTTTGAGTATTTTTGTAATTGTTTCATGAGGACTTCTTTCCAATCTCTCCAATTGGCTTTCCCACTCTGATGTGGTTCTTTTATTCAGAAAACACCCCAAAACTTCAAGTGCTAGTGGCAAACCTTGACAGTAATGAATTACACGTTTTGAGAGGTCAAGATATTCTTGATCAGGAGGATAATCTCTTTTGAAGGCATGCCAACTAAAGAGCTCTATAGCTTCTTCCTCATCCATTTCTTCAGCGGGATACGTGCTATCCACTCCAACTTGCTCTAGCAAATGTTGATCTCTTGTTGTTATAATAATCCTGCTTCCAGGTCCAAACCAATCACGATCTCTAGCTATTGCTTTTACTTGCTGTATTGAAGCTACATCGTCGATTATGACAAGTGCTCTTTTGCAACGAAGTCTTTCTTGTATCACAGTGATCCCTACATCAACAGAACCAACCTTTATGACCTCCTTGCTTTTCAAGATATCATTTAGAAGTTTTTCTTGCAAACCAACCAGACCATTAATGGCTTGGTTTGCAATTACCTCCCTCACGTTTGCAAGGAAACTCCTACCTTCAAAGCTATGTTCAAACTTGTTATAAATAGCTTTGGCAAGCGTTGTTTTTCCAATGCCGCCCATCCCCCAAATACCAATCATGCGAACATCTTTAGAACCTGATTCAATATCTAACAGATCACTCAAATCCCACAACCGAGAAGTAATTCCAACTGGGTGTTCGATGTCGAATTTGTATTTGCTGTGCAACTGTTTATTAACCTCCCCAATAATTTTCTTGATAAGCTCTGCTTCATGCCTGCCAATTAAACACAAAAGCAGAACCACGAATCATTCATTAGGCAACAAACTACAAATTTATAATCCTATCTGTAATTACTAAAGAACTTGTGCCACCTCAATTATCTAAGTTTAGATCAGAGAGGTTCATTCAATTGAGGACAGAGTTCATCATGATCAGTGCTGCAATTATTGATCAACAAAGGTATGATTAAATCACAGCCTTGTCGAATCCAAATGTTTTCTTCTTATATGACAAGAGGGGAGGCCTGGCCATAAGCAGTCAAGGCAGTCGCCTAGGGCCCCAATTTTTATAATACCTATATATATTTTTTTTTAAAAATCACATTAATATACATATAGAGAGAGAAGGACTCATTTAGGATGTAGGATCACCGCTGATCAAGTGCATATGCATATCACTAGTCATCCTTGATATGATGGAAAAAGAAAAGGGATAGATTTATTTGTTCATAAAGAAAAGGGATAGATGGTTGTCAAGTAAGGAGATGATAATCGAAGAAAATTAGTAATTACCCATTGTAAGTATTTTTAAGATCTTCCCCACACAAATCTGCAGCTTGAGTGAGAGCATTTCTCCAGTGCTGTACCTTTTCTTTCTCAAGTTTACCTTCACAGATGCCCGCTTCATGTTTCTCAAATGCTTGTGCAAAACTACCAGTTTGTTTCCGGACATCTGAAGCATCAACATTATAGAATAATGGAATAACCTTTTGCCCCAATTTTTCTCTACACTCCATGATCTTCACCAACTCATCAAGACACCAACTGGAATCGGCATACCTCTTGGAGAAGACAATTATGGAGATCATGGACCCGTCGATTGCCTGCTCCAGTTGGGTTTTTATAAATTCCGTTCTTCTTAATTCTTTGTCATCAAGAAAGGCGTTGATACCGGCATCAGAGAATGCGGCATGGAGGTGGCCCACGAAGCCCTTGCGTATGTCTTCCCCTCTAAAGCTCAAGAACACTTGGTACATCCAACTTTTTGAGGCGGAGGATGAAGAGGAGGCATTGATACCGGCATCAGCAAAAGCGGCGTTGACGTTGCCGGTGAAGCCCTTGCGTGTGTCTTCACCTCCAAAGCTCAACAAACTCGGAACTCCCAACATATTGATAAGGAGGATGGTGAGGATGAAGAGGAGTCTTTATGGGCTTTCTTGGCATCCATTAATTGATACTGCAGAACTATCGGACAGTGGTTTCATAATTTTTTTTTTCTTTCTAGGCAGTGGTTTGTGTGTTTGCAACTAGATGAATAAAAGTATTGAAATACAGTCAAGGTCTTCAAACGTTTCAGTCCACAAAAGCAAAAGTTCACAAGCGGAGAGAGAGAGAGAGAGAAAGAACAGAATATCTTTTTGGAAGAAGAAGTTCCCAAGCGGGGCCGCTTTCCGTGGCTTCTGGCTACACGAGCTGCTGGACGGCAAAGATTGAAGGTCCGGAAAGTGCAAGGAGGTAACTTGGAGAATAATTCCAATCAAAAAAGAAAAAGGGAAAAGAAGAAGAAAGACACGTCACAAAAAACAATGATGTAATTTGGAGAATAATTCCACATGTACCAGCCACGTATTACTCTGAGAAATTTTTGTATGTTTCGGATACACCACGTGGCTGGTATACCATCAAATATATATACACACATGTGAAAATATTTTGTTTTTATGTCTTATGTTGTTTGAAGTTGTTTGAAGAAAGTAAAGAATCTCAAGCCCTCTTAAATTAAAAATAAACTTGGGTATTGTTCTTCCAAATTGTTGAAAGACAAATCAAGGGCGCCTAATCGGTAAGAAGAGACATTAGAAAATTCATAGAATTGATGAGAGAACTTATTGGTGGAAAGAGCAACTAATTCCAGCAATGGAAGAGAAAACATGGACAATGGAATGCCTCCATTGAATAGATTGTAACTGAAGTCAACAAACTTCCAAATTGATAAGATTTTCCCAATGAATGGAATTGATGGAACCGTTAAACTTGTTCTCTGAAATGCTTAGAGAAACTATGAAAGGTTTTCCATTGACTTTGGTATTGATCCATAGAAGTTGGAGGATGAAAGATGTATTGAGGACATCATTTTGAGGTTGCCAATCGAGTCCGGCAATAACCCTGAAAACTTTGTGTCACTCAGGTCCAGAATTCGAAGAGATCCGTGTTGGAAAATTCTGGTAAGGAACCTTAAAGCTTTGGATTGTCGGACAAGTCAATAGTCTGTAGTGTAGAAATCTGGAAGATCTCTTGGGGGGGAAATGTTCCATACAAACCACATGAAATGAGGCTCAAGGAAGTCAAGCTTGAAAAATTGGCAAAGAATGCTGGAACTGGAAAGAAGATATGACTATAATCCAATCAAATCACGGATAGAGATGTAAGATTGGCAAGGGACTGATCAAAAGGGCCTGAAATAAAACTGCTGGACAATACCCTCAGGTTTGGAAGTGAAGATGAGATTACTTTGCACCATTAGTCCCTTGTGGTACTGATATATGTCTACATGATGAAGATATAACTCTTCAAGTTCTGTGAGGTTATGAACCAACATGCTTAAATTGGGGATCTCAAGTTTTAACTGATCTCTATAGTAATTCTCAGAAATGTCAAGAACAGTCAGCCTTGTCAAGCGTGAGACCTCTATTGGAATTTTCCCGAAAAAGGCATTATGGGATAGATTTAGATACCTCAAATTCGTAAGCTTTTCCTATTGCAGATGGAATTTGAGAGCGACAAATTCCGTTAGCAGCATATTTGAGGCTTTCAAGGTGTTGAAGATCTGCTGGAGTTTCGAATTCCAAGCACGATAGATTCACTGCTGATGTCAAGACCAACAGCATAGCCACTTTTGCTGCAAGTTACTCCGACCCAAGAACAGCAGTCGGTACTTGAATTCCAAGTTACAAGCTTGGAGGAAGCAGAAGAATCAAATGTAAGGCTTTGCTTCAAGCGGAGCAATGCTGCTTGGTCATCTTCATTGCACTTACTTTTGGACTTAATTAACAGTCATCAAGAATAAAAAGAAATGCAGCAAAACTTTCATCATGGATTAAACTTTTAACAGAAGATATGGATGAAACTGCAGGAGCTGTTTGTGGTGGTTTTAAATCTCACTGAGGCATAGGCCTTTTGGCTTCAATTTAAAACATTTTCCCCATCTATCTGGGACCAAACAAACAAAGCAATACAAACAAAACGTGACCATGCAAACAGAGCAATTAGATTAAGGTCAAAGCCAAAGCACAAGAGCAAACAGCTGAAAACCAAAGCCAAAACAAGCGAGACCAGACTAAGGAGTAAGTTAAAGTAAATCCAGCAAACATCGTACACTGAATTGTTCAAAGTGACAAACTTTCTTAATCTGTAAATTTCCAAGTAATTACGAATGGAGCGTGTTCTGTTAGAACCGTACAACAAAACAACTTTATAATAAGATCCAATACATCATCAAATTCCTAATAAGCTACTAAGCTGCAAAAAGTAAAGATAATGTTTTGTAGTAGTTAGATTTCTTGTAAGAGTTGACGTTTTTTCTTGTTAGGCTCGTTTTGACACTAATATCTTTTTTTGGACAAATGGGGACTTTCATGAACTTGGTCGACAACAAGTTTCATATCTTTTTGGTTACTCATCTGTTCATAGGTTGTCTTTGTCGACACTCATAAGAACAACTCAACGCGCAGATATTCGAGTAACAAAAGAATTTACTTGGTTATTGAGAAGCTGATGAATATCCCCATTTGCTCAAAAAAGATAATGGCATCAAAAAGACCCTGAAAATAAACATCAACCCTTATAACAAATCTAATCAAAATAAAAGTTTACTTTCATTGAAGTTTTAGAGCGCAAGTCCAAATTTCTTCTTCTTTTTGGTACATTGGGGGACAAAGCTCTGAAAAATCTCTGCAGACTTCACTGGTGGCGTTAGGTTTGGACAGTACGGTGTTGGAGAAAGACAGGCAGTTGTGCTTTAATTTGGAACCCAACATTTCCATCATTTGGATTTGCAAAACATGCACCCAACCTAGAACAACTGTTTCAGTAAATTGCACAAACACCCAGATTTCAAAATCAGTTTTTAAGGTAAACTTTCGTTTCTTGGAAATAAAACAGTGAAGATATGTAATAGAACTGTACCTCAATTGAAGAAGACGCACCAAGGCAGGCAGACCAACGGTCAAAGCTCCAGTTGGCCATGCGAAACCACATACACCTTCATCGCAATTAACAGCAAAATTTGTAGGGGGGATGAGATAGAATGCATATGAGTTATATGAAAACGAGCACTAGGATATATTTATATAAATAATAAAAAACTAATTTAGTGTGTTAAAGCAGAAGAACAGAGCAGTGATATGAGTCATGAGAAAATTATTAAGCTAGTGTGTCGACATTATTTGACGAACAGAACTTTATTGAGGGAGGAGGCGGCTTCTGTTTTGGCCTTTTGCTTCAGAAATAAAGGACACCGTGATGACACTTTTTTCCCATGGTGTGCTAATCGTGCACTGCATGGTACATGCGATGGATGAATCATTTTGGGTTTGGGCTCGACTTGGCCCGACTTCATCGGGTTTTAATAACTTGGGCCGACCTAATGAAGAGAGATGAAGGTTTAAAGAAACGAGCCAAGTATGACTAGACTAAGAGTTAGTTGTTGCGGCGTAGTTTCATGGTCCGGCTAATAAGTTTAATTAGATACATCGATCCATTGGCATGGGCATGGGCATGTAGCCCATAAGCTCTTAGAGCCCTCCATGTATGGCAGAGATTCTGTCTACATCTGGAACTTGCAGTGCTGCTAGTCCCACAGGGGATGGCTTTGACTATGATCAACATATGGTTTAGGGCTTGCAAGGCTTGCTTGAAGTTGTGTTGCCGACTGTTTGAGTAATTAAAGGTGGTACAGGCTTAATAATGGAGACGGAGGAGGAGGAGGAGGAGGCCCATGTTACCATGTTAGATGCTGGGTTGACATTTTAATTTAATGGACAAGGGCGGCCATGCCCATTGCCCATGTTGTTCTACTTTAGGAAATACATAAAAGTATACTGGCATTGCTATTGCCCATAAAATCCTTTAATCACTAACCACAATTTTGAGTGACAATAAATTCATGTTGGTTGGTTTAGGGTTCAGGGTTCAGCGATATTGAAGGAGGAAGAATTAAATTTAAAATCTCGAATGCTGATGTAAACACTCTTAACTTGTGTACACGATATTTCGACTGTGAGTTTGTGTTTAACCATGGTGCTGAAGAGAGGGAAATGGTTTGTAAAGAAATTAAAATTTTAAGTGCTTGTATCAATCAATTATAGGTGGAAATGCTTGCCAAACGTTCACTTCACTAGATCAATTATAGGTCTATTGATCACTTATTTGTTAAGCATGAAAATATCTATCACATGAAGAGGAATTTTGACAAGCATATGCTTATTTAAATAATTTAAAGAAGATCAATTTGTTTACTAGTGAGGCACATACATATTTTGAAAAGTTATATTTGCATCATCATAAATCAATATCACCCACATCAAAGGATTGGAGATTGAAGAGAACCCTTGACAAAAGGTAAAACTAGTACCAAACGGTGCCGTTTCACAGAGGCAAGCAAATGCAGTCTTGCTCCCCGTCAATGCTGTCACCTTCAGTTACCCTGCCTTTATTTAATCCAACCACAACCACACATTTCCTCACAACCACCTCTTCTTTTCTGTCTGTTTCTCACACTCACCCATCACTGACCGCCACGTGCCCTCGATATCATAAAAATAAAATAATATATGTCAAAAATTTCCACAGAAAATACCAAAAACCTGCACAAGATGATGAAAATATCCACCCAAATAAAGGGAAACAGAAGCAGAGAGCTTTCTATTTCCGCCCTTCTTCTTTTTCACCTCCATTTTCATCTTTCCCCATCCTTCTCTCTCTGTGTCTAAAACTCTGTAACCACCAAAAGCCATGTTTGAGGAATCTGTGTCAATTTGGGCTTCCATGAACAGCTGGTTCACTCCAACTGTTTTCTTTGTCCTCCTCAATGTCATGATAGGCACCATTGCCATTGCTTCAAACTTAGGCACCAACCAGAAACACCAAGACCCACAAAACCAGCAGCAAGGCCTTGCTAGATCTCCATCTGTGCTGCAGAGGATCAAATCCATCAACCTCTACCACTACAGATCCCCAGAGCCACACACCAACACCTTTGAGAAAAACCCAGAAACTACTGAGAGCACCCATTATGCTTTTAGGCACACCCAAGAACCTGAGCAACCCCAATTCACCAGATCCCCTTCTTTGCTACAGAGGATCAAGTCCATCAACTTCTACATTCCACAAGATTTCTCCACCAACCCATCACAACCCTCCACCACCCCGTCACAACCCATCACCACCACAACCACTCTGCACAAAACCCAGGAGCCAGAATCCCATTCTGAACACGACCAGTTCCAAGATGAAGACCATTTTGAAGACCATGAACACCCAGAAAGCTCAGAACCAGAATCAGAAGAAGAGCAGAGCCTGGATGAGATTTACAGTCAGCTGAAGCCTCTACAGGACCATCATGTGAACAGGACGAAGTCAGACACCAAACCAGCATCCGGAGAAGTACCCACTAAGCTCCCAAAGAAGATGAAGAAGTCTGCGAGTTCCAAGTCTGCATTTGGTCATTTTAAAGAAGATGATATTGTGGAGATTCGCCGGCCAGCGACTGTGAGGGAGAGGAAAGCTAAAGTGACAGAGGATGAGGAGGTGGATGCCAAGGCGGATGATTTCATCAACAAGTTCAAGAATCAGCTGAAGCTGCAAAGGTTGGATTCCATCATAAGGTACAAGGACATGCTCAATAGAGGGACATAATTGAAGGAAATTCAATTATTTTTCTATGGTGGGTTTTTAACTTTATGTTAGTTTTGGGTTGGATTGATGAAGATTAGGGTTTACTGGATGGTAATGTGGATCTACTCACTACTGCTTTGTGTTTGTTGAACTATTTGTCCAAATATTGCCCTTTATTTATGTCTTCTAGTTCAATCATGTGTTTAGCAGAGCAGGGCAGCCTCTCATTTTCTGTGATTTTAGGGGTATATTGGTAAATGGGTCATGCCTGTGAATCTGTCATGTTGGAAGAGGAAGAAAAACCCATGTGCAGCAGTTGTAGAGATTGTATTTACCATTTCCCACTAGTTGTTATTGTTTGTTTATTTTTCAAGAGCAAAACAAAAAAACAAAAAAAACAAAAATCCTAAGCCCTTGTTATAATGGGGACATTTTTGGCTTGTTTGGAAGGGTTATTTTACTTGTTTTTTCTATTTTTTAAAAGAGTCAATTATAATTATTTTTCCGTAAATGCCTGAGAAAGACTTGTATGTCACGGGATAGCACTGTTTTAAAAGAGTTAATATGCATAGCGGAACGCTATTGGTCGGAGATAGCAAAACAGTGTTATCCCTATACAAGTTTTTCTCGTAAATTGGTAATGAGGAAGATAGCAAAGAGCCAAGCAGTGTCTTTGTTGTTGATACTGCCATGTTTGTTTTTTGCTTCCACCCTTCCATGTATTGTTTGGGGTCTTGTGGTGGAAGGAGTGGTAGCTCGAATTTGGTGGTTGCAGTTGCAGGCAGTCTTGTCTCGGCAGAGTTGGCTCATTTTTACTGATAGAGTGGTATATGACTTATTTCTATGCTGCCCACGGGATATATATATAAAACGGTGGGGCAGTTGGATCAAATCACATTGGCTCTCCTCCTTTGTGCTTATCCGTATATTGAGGTGCTTGGTTGTGTTGTGCTGCACGTGGGGGGATTTTTTTGTGTAGGGTTTGTTCCAAAATTAACATAAAATGTGGATGCATAATTGCCGGGGTTTATTATGAATTGAACCTTTTATTTTAATGTCTCTCACTCTTGGTTGTGGTCCTCGCATCACGTTATCAACGTTTTTTCTTCTTCTTCTTTGGTGTCTGAATCATGAAAGGGACCACATTATAAGGGTAAATTTAAAACATTACCTTTCACTTCAATCACTTTTGTGCAACATGGGTCCAAATGTCCCTTTTTATTTACTGCTTAATCAATTAGGGTATCATAACATATCCTGATTAAGAAAACTATCGTCGGTCTTTAAAATAGTTATCATGCACTCTTAACAACTTCTTTCTTCATTGTTGAGTGCAAATAGTCGAGATGATTACGAAAACGAATATGAATTTTAAAATGAGATTTTGAAGTTCCATACTTGATAAACAAAAGGAGGATGCTCTAATTGTTGTGGAAGCAATGTCTTGTGCAGATCTGAGATGCCTTTGCGTCTAAACAAAACTTTTTCAAGTGGTACTCACTCAACTTGATGATTATTAGAATAACCAAGTTGTTAAAATCAATCAAACCATAACCATAAAGAAAAAGAGAAGTGGAAAATATGATTTTTGTTGGAACACAGACACAGGATGGAAGCTTATAACTTGCTACCTTATGCGAAACAAAAGGCCAAGCATGTTTTTTTTTTTCAAAGCTTAATTAAAAGCTGAGAATATATTATATGTATTGCGTGATTGTGTCTTGGTTGAAAATGATACATTATTTTTCTGCGAGTCTGATGGCAGTGTCGGATTCTCAAAGCAAGTACCAAAAAAAGAGGTTTTTTATTTTTTATTTTTTATATAGCGTCTACTTTGTTTTTGGGCCATATATATAAAATAGTTGGTTCATTTGAGACCGCTTAAGTTTGAAGGAGATTTTATTGAGATGCGTTTATATTTTGTCTTTCTTATTGCGACTTTCAGAGATTATGTTGTTTTGTTTGTGGTACATGCGATGCAAGAAAACAAAGTTTTTGGTTTTGATGCATCTCAACCACAGCTTATAGCAATTTAGTCTTAATTCAGTCGCAAATGTGGACTCTTGACTCAATACTACAATGTCGATATTTTTTTTCATATAACGAGAAAAGAAATTACTACTACTTAAATTCTCTCACAATCATCATAACAAATTTTGACAACCATAAGGATAAGAGCACGAAAATTAAAGATTTCAAACACGAGATTGAGAATAATGGTGACCTAAAATTGCTACTATATTTACTTTGAGAAAAATGTGATGAATCTCGAAACCTCACAACTAGTTCAAAAGCATCACAACAACAAGTGAAGCAATTCGTCAAAGAATGTCAATAGTTTTTATGCGATAAGAGCTGATTTTCCCACTTTTCTTTTGTACATTTATACTCCATTGTTGGAAATTGTATGTTATAGTAAAAAGTATTTAAAACAAAAATGAATGTAAGTGGACAAAAGGAAAGTGGTAAAATAAGCATCTTGAAATATTTAAAAACTAAAGGCAGAGACTTCAAATGATAAAATATTTAAAAACCCTAATAGTTAAAACCTAATATTGAAATAAAATACAATTAAAACTAATCAAAATTCACTAACTAGTAGCCGTTAACAATCCTCTCCATTTTTTCTTTTCAGCTGTCTTGTTTTGTTTTTTCATCTATTGTTATTTTATACATGAATCTATGTTTACTCTAAAAAGTTGTCCATCATATTGCTGCCTTGTAAATATGAAGAGACCCAAAATTTCCCATCAAAATCCAAATTAAAACTTGGATTTGAGATTGAGAGGGATAAAAAGGAGTGCACCTTTTTTTTCGGGTCAATAAAAGGAGTGCGCACCTGGGACCTGCGCTAAACAAGCGGGAGATGGTGAGTGAGTGGCGCCACTGATTAGTTGATTTGTAAAATATGAGCTGTTACTTTCATATATCACAGGCCATTCTCCACCGTCGATTATCATCACGAGTCCACGTGGTAATGTATAATCCTGACACTCCTTATCTTTCGCCACCATCAGTAAATGTCACAAATTACAATTCACAAATCACGCATGTAATGCTTAAAAATGGAGTTTTCATCAAAAATAGCCAAAATTTAACCCCCGAATTCATAAATGTCAATTTTTTAAAAAACTTTCAAATATAGCCAAAAACTCACTTAAATTGACCCAAATGCCCTCTAAATTAAAACCTAACCAAAAAGCATGCTCTTCCAAGCCGTAAGCTATTGAGCACGAGTCTCACTCTCCACCCAGCCTACCCCTAAACACAAGGACACTACCCCTCGCCAATCGCCCTTTTGGAAAGCAAAGTTAATATAGGCAAGTTTGTGTTGTGGGAAGATGGTCTGTGAACAATGAGGGCCTTGCAATTTTTCCAAGCCTCTTGTGCTGAGGGAGGGCACTGGGCAGCAACACATATGATGGTTTGCAAGAAAGTTTAACCCCCGATATCATATGCAGACCAACAGTATTTATGATACGAATTTTGCAAGAAAGTTCAACTTTTTTTTCTCAATTAAAAATTATTATGTCAAGAAACTGACTTTAACTTTTTTTATTGTAAAAAAACTCTCAAACCCACTGATTCAAGCCATAGCCGCATAGATGATTTTTATTGCCTGGATTTATGAAAACATCGGCTTTTCCTTTTCTTCTTCTTTTTGATAATTACATTGTCATTTTTATGATAGGATTCATAGGCATGATTAAGTTGACGAAGCCAATTTTGTTTTTGTGCTCCCATGCTATTTTGGGTTTTAGCTTTTAGGTGTAATTGAGTTATAATTTAGAGGGCATTTAGGTCAATTTAAATGAGTTTTTGGCTATATTTGAAAGTTTTTTAAAAAACTGACATTTATGAATTTGGGAGTTAAATTTTGGCTATTTTTGATAAAAGTTCAGTCCCATTTTAAAATATCATCAAAAGTTAAACCGAATCCAAAACCAAAATCAAAATCTAAACGCAAAAGAAGGTTGGCACTACAACAAACACATTCGAATATTTAGAAGAAGAGGAAAGGCAGTGACACACAGAGACAGAATAGGAGTGACCTTTTCTTTACAGGGAAAGAGAGGGAGAGAGGGAGATGGCGTGGATGACAACTCAAAAGCTTGCAATTAGGGGGAAGAGAAGGCGTATATGGGGAGGAGCGTTTCTGTGTTGGGTTTTCTTAATGTTGGTCACTCCCAAGATTCCTCACTCCCCAAAACACCATCTCTACGCTGACATGCGCAATTTCCTTGGTACCCAAATTTGAAAGTTCTCATCTTTCTCTCCTTTTCTCACTGTCTATGTATGTTTTGTTTGATTCTGTTATCTGGGTTTTTCATAGGAGTGCCTAATACATTGAATGTGATCACCAATTTCCCCTTTTTGGTTGTTGGTGTTCTGGGATTTGTTCTTTGTTGCCAAGGGGGCCTTTTCAACATCAGGTTCTGTACTTCTGCATTGTAATTACTTACTTTGTATAATGATATCTTTCTCCTAGTGATTTCAGAGGAGTTGATTTTGATTGGTTTTGTTTGGCAACGGGTTGGTTTCAGTTTGCATGGTGAAGTTTGGGGATGGGCACTATTCTATGCTGGAATAGCAGGGCTGGCATTTGGGTCTGCTTATTATCATTTGAAGCCCGATGATAGTAGAGTAACGTGGGACACCTTGCCGGTTAGCATTTCAATCTCATTCAAGAGCTTTCGTTTCTAGATAACTACCTGTGCAATATGCTCTGTTTGTTTTTTGGTTTTTGGAGATAATTTAAAAAAAGAAGAGAGTTTACTATCGATTCTATAAAATTCAAGACCAACAAAAACAGAAGTGCTATCTTAACAGTTCAATCAAACTCTCGCTCAAAAGGGAATGTGAATGTGATGCAAATTTTTACTTGAAAGCAGATTTGCCAACTTTTTAAAAGCAACAAGAGCGTGAGTGAAAAAATATTAATAAAAATATTACGGTACATGATTTTGTTGGTAATCAAGTATCTCGATCCTAATCATGTACAGTCTTTTGTTTATTTCAATTGTTGAAGTAGATTCTGAATTGCAGATGATGATTGCATACTCCTCTCTTTTCTCTAGTTTTATAGTGGAGAGAGTGGGAGAGAGGATCGGTTTAAGTTGTCTATTTGCACTCCTTTTCATTGCTTTTCTTAGTACTGCATATGACAGGTTAGTTTTGTATTTTCTCCTCTCTCTTCCTCTGTTAAACTCTTAATTTTGGAGGTACGCATGTGCTTTTTACTGAATATGGTTCACTAGTTGGTTGCAGAACATATAATGATATCAGATTGTACATGATGTTCCAGTTGATTCCATGTATAGCAATTCCAGGAATGTGCTTTGTGTTTCCACCCAAATATACTCACTCAAGATATTGGCTTTGGGCCGGAGGTACGTCATATTCATTAATAATCTTTGTTTTTATTTTATTTTAAGAACTTGCTGTTCCCTGCACAATTGAAGTACAATAGAAATGGTCAATTGATTCCTCTGTAGCTGTAGCTTATTAGAATATCTTAACAAGTACACACTGGGTAGGCATTTCTTTTTCCCTCTCTTTTTGGGCAAAGGAAATATTTTTAAAATTCACTTTCACAATGGATGGTCCAGAATACGGCTTCAGAATGTTTGATGTCTATTTTAAGAACTTGCCTATCCCATGAGAATGTTGGACTATGCAAATTATAAAAGCAATTGTTTACAGGGGTTTACCTTCTCTCCAAATTTGAAGCTGTTGCTGACATGAAAATTTACCATGCAAATCATTACATTATCAGTGGGCACTCTTTGGAGCATTTGTGTTTAGTGATGGTCCCTGTTCTGCTCAGTATTATGCTCATGCATAGAAACATTAAGTGCCAAAGGTACTTTAGTTTTGCATTTTATTGAAACTTCTCATTATAGTATGTTACTGTTTGAAATAGAAGGTTAACTTGTTTGCCCACAGTTTTGGTCTTAAATTGATTATCCTATGTTTCTGTCTTTGTATGATGTAATTGGAATTTATTGGCTGGAGAAATTCTCTCTTACATATTTGTGGGCTTGGGCTTGATAACAGAATAGGTGCCATTAAAGAATGCTCATGAAGTAGGCAAGGCGGAGATGATGATGACACGTTCTGTGCAGCGGCTACCGGTTGTTCGAAAGATTTCTGTAAATGAGGACTCATTGGAGGTAAAGAGTGATCTGTAGTACTCTCCAATGTTTTGTCAAACATGTCTCTGCCATTGAGCAAATTAGATTAATCAATTTTGACTTGGATAAACATGTCTCCCCCTTTTCATGAACTGCTTTCTTCTGGTGGCTGGCCTGTCCATTACAGATTGTAAGAAAAAGTGATTAGCTTAATAGGGCATAGTTTAGCTGGACTTGAATCACTTGATTACAGATTGACTTAATTATAAACAGCCGAAGAAGATTAGAACATTATTTTTGTTGGATTTTGAGACTGCAATGATTAGATTCCACAAATTCCTCTTCTATTATGCTGATAATGTGGATTTATTTCAGTGAGAATCAGAGGGGAAAATTGTGGTCATGGTCATGTATCTAACTAAATATACTCACATGTATGCATGTGCATGATGAACAAATGCATGTCTGCTATCATGTGATCATATGTTCTAGTATTCAAATTAACATTTTATTTATATTGAACTGGCGTGTAAAAATATTGTTAATATTCCTTAATTATTATTGTTATTTATTTATATTGAACTGGCGTCAAGCAGCCCAAGCCAACACATTTCTATTTGAAACCAAATACAAAGTTGGTGGCCCATCAGTATCAAACCTATCTTGGCAAAGCCCAAACTAGAAAAGAAAGAATGAATATGACATTGACAACTTTTCACTTCAACCATTCTGTTGCTTAATCAAATTATAAACTAGCCAAGTCTAGTATCGTGGGCTTGTAACTAAGCAGGGCATTAAAGTGATTGGTTGTTTGATTGAAACTCTCTTGAGAGAGGTATAGTGGTCTTGGACTGTTCATCTAAACCTTGATCTTGGTGGTGAAGTCGCACAAAGCACAACCCCAACCCTCGGGGCTAGTAGGGTCCCCCAACCACAAAGGTTGGGTAGCAAACCTCAAATTATAAACTAGGGTTCAGTCAACATCAACATCAACTTCAACTATTCTTCTTAAGTCCTCCCCACAAGCAAGCGCATACTTGAATAGAAAGATTAATGCTGTGCTTACGTGCCTCTAATACCTCTTTTGGATCATGAACGGGACCTCGTTTTGCAGCATGTTAGACAACCGGTGAATCGGTATACACTGCTGATCAACCGGCTTGAAGTTTTTGCTCTTAGAATTCGAAGTAACCGCATTCTAGATTGCCAAACTCCCTTTCAGCTTGGGTGTGGGTGACTTGTGAATTTTTCACATTCTGGCAAGAATCCCATGAAATGCGAGTACTAGTTATAAGACCTATCAGATCTCAAAGAGTCCCAAGTCCCAAAAGTTGGTCTCTTTCTGCTTCTGATTAATGCACCCCGCCGATCTGATACAAATTTCTGGGCAGTGTACATGACCAAAGTGGGTGCTGAAATTAATACCGCAACATATCTGTAACTCAAGTACAAAATCCTTCATTGCCATCCAAGTTGGTTGGGATTATTATCCCATTATTGTCACTCATTTAGATGCTAATAATTTTTAAAAAATGGCTTCCAACCTCGAAAGCAACATTGTTAATTGGGGTCATAATTGACTTAGGAGTCAAGTTAATGCAACCACTGAGCCACTGACCACCAAAGTTTAGTTAACTAATTACTGTGAAACCTGCATCAAAAGTCATAATTTAAATGAATAAATACTGTTTGTTTACCTAGAGTCGTCGGTGGGGTTCTATTTGCTTTAATTGGCCTTGCTTCCCTGTCTCCCTCGGCACCCATACTATATACACATTATACATTGAACCCTATATAAAAAAATAAAGGAAATAAAATAATCTTACCAACCAAATTGGTAAAAGGGTCCCATAATCCCATTTTAATATTTGGATCATTTTCTCTCTAATACCAGATTATAATTCGAAACTTCGTGTAAAATTATTCGGTGGTCATTAAAGCTTGATTTTCTGGTTCCTTATCACCTACCTACCCTAATGTGTTCTTGACATTTTTAGAAATAGCAATTATGTCTTTTATTAAGGGAGGGAATCATGAAAATGGAGGAAAATAAAAGAAAAATCTAGCAACAAAATGATTTTTTTTTTATAAAAGGACTGGAGCCCACGTTTCTGACAATTCACTCCATCACATGTGGACCATGCAAACGATATCACATATTCTCAAACATCACAAAGAAGACTCAACTATGAGGAGGAGAAACACTTATATCAAACGAAAATAACATTATTTTGCTATTTCCGATTAATAATGTTCTATTATATGTAATAATCTTTCCACATGACAATATGTGATTCGTCAAAAATAGCAAAACATTTATTATTCCCGTTTCATACAAGCTTTTTCCGCAAGAGGAGAGCTCAATTTTTAATATCTTTTTTTAATTCATTCTTTTAATTATTTTTAATTTATTGATAAGGTAGGCTTAAGTCGGTAAGCTTTAGAGCTAGTGCTTCCTAATTTACCGGTGTAGAAATTCACAGGAAAGAGCCTTCACACGCAGAAAAACATTGGGTGAGTTGGAAGCATCCCTTTTCTGGTTCCTCCATCTCTTTCCTTTTTTCTCATCCCTCTCCTTCTTCTCTCTCAAAAACCTCACAAATTCACACAACTTCACACCAAATCACAACCTCTCTCTCAAATCC
The DNA here is from genome assembly GCF_965620075.1 of Prunus avium. Classification (NCBI taxonomy): domain Eukaryota; kingdom Viridiplantae; phylum Streptophyta; class Magnoliopsida; order Rosales; family Rosaceae; genus Prunus; species Prunus avium. Next base: position 49,628,729 of record NC_142284.1, on the reverse strand, counting down.
AAACCCAACCCATTTCTCAAAATGACAGACAGAGTCTACCCATCTTCCAAACCCACCACCAATGGCGGCGCCACCGTGCCCGCCGTCGCTAATACCACTGCCGCCACAGCGAACCCATCAAACACCAAGCCCCAACTCCGGCAACCATACCGCCCACAACCCCAGTACCACCACCGCCGACACCGCAGGAGCAACTGCCACTGCAACTTCTGCTGCTGCTGCTTCTGGTCCATCCTCATCATCTTAGCCCTCGCCCTCCTCGCAGCCATAGCCGGCGCCGCCGTCTACATCCTCTACCGTCCTCACCGCCCTGAATTCACACTCACCTCCGTCCGCATTGCCAAGCTCAACCTCACCACCTCCTCCGACTTATCCACTTCACACCTCACTACCCTCTTCAACCTCACCCTCTCCACCAAAAACCCTAACAACCACCTCACCTTCTCCTACGAGCCCTTTGCTCTGTCTCTCTCGTCCAGCGACGTCCAAATCGGAAACGGGTCGATCCCGGCTTTCACCAGCGGCACCAAAAACAGCACCTTTTTTCGCTCCATTTTGTCGACCTCTCAGGATCTCGATGTCGAGTCGGTGAAGTCTCTGAGATCGGATCTGAGGAAAAAGACCGGGGTGGCGTTGACGTTGCAGATGGACACCAAAGTGAAGGTGGCGATGGGGAAGTTGAAGAGCAAGAAGGTGGGCATTAGGGTTACGTGTGAAGGGATTAAAGGGGCTGTACCTAAAGGCAAGTCCCCGTCGGTGGCTTCGGTTGCTAACTCCAAGTGCAAGGTTGATCTTCGGATCAAGATCTGGAAATGGACCTTTTAATTAAGGTTGTTTTCATTACGTCAATGCAATTTTTTCTTTCTTTCTTATAATGAATTTTTCGAGGGGGACTTTGTAAACTTTCGAGGAGGATTAAAAGATCATAAAATTGGTGCTACAAGAAAATTTCAGGTTGATACAAGTTGGGGGTAGGTTTAAGTGCAAATTTGGGGTTCAAATTAGAATCCTTCTTTTCTTTTTTTTTCTTTCTTCTTCCTTCTTCCTTGATACTTTGGTGATGTAAGTGAAATGAATTTGATTTTTTTTAATTTTTTTATGGCAATGCATTCTGATAATACTTTCTCTTTCTGCTACATTCTTATTATTTTTCTGTGTAACTTGCCTTCAAAGCTTCAAATTGTGTAGCAAGTCACTCTGCAGAATTTTCAGAGAAGGCCAGGAGCAGAGGATCACAAAAATGTCTACTTGCATTTAAGAAAAATACAGGCTGTTTCGTTTAGCCTTTTCGAGTATGATAGTTGTAAAACAGAGCAGAAAATGCAAGCTGGTTTTACTTTGCTTTTTAAAGTATGGCGTTTTGGTTCGAGATTTTCCAGATTCCAATAGAAAGAAACCATGTTGAACAAAATACCCAGAAAGATGTTTGTAGGGGTAAAACTACACTAACTATCTGGGAAATGAAAAATACAGAGCTCTGAGCTTTACCGATCCAATAGAAAAAAGGGGTTGTGAATTTTGTGTCCTCTTTTACCAATTCCGATGAGTTTTACACAGAATCACACACAGTGACGACGATCAATATATCTGCTTTTTCTGATCTCTCTCAGTCTTTCACTTGATAAGTGTGAGTTTTGCTGGTCCACGGTATTTAAAACCCTTGTTCCCTTTGCATTGATTTACTCATGCCACTCCCACTTCTTAATAATAGAAATCTAAGGCACTCACATTACATCATCCTACTTTCATTGTCCTATTCTTCCCGTCTCTCTACTCACGTCACTTATCAAAGAAGAGAGCAATATGAAAAAAAAGAGTAATGCAACGGGAATAAGTCTACTCACATCACTTATCAAAGAAGAGAACGATAGCTCTCGTACGGAGTCACCACTTTGGCCAACACTTTACCCCTTATGGGCCAACCCGGTGTGAGTGGGGATTAGTCTGGGTTGTGGTTAAGGCTTAAAGGTGCCACCTATAGTTGGGGCCCATCCAGGACCACCTTATGGTTCAAACAAAAAAAAAAAGAAAAAAAGAACGATAGAAAAAAGAGTAATACAACGGGAATAGGGAAGTATTTCTTGTCAAAGTCATAACCTATATACTCGGAGCCAAAAAGATAGAGAAATGTACTGCAATCATTTTCTCCTTCCAAAAAATGAACATGTAATAAGGGAAGTAAAATGTTGATCATAATAAAGCTCTCTCAATTGATTTAAAGGGATCATAGAGTAAAAAACTAATGATAAAATGTTGGTACACTTAATGGGATTTTTCTAAGTGGAAGGCATGATGGTGATAGTGGCGATGATAGATGGATTAAATTCGGGCGCACGTGGCTTCCTGTGGTGTTGTTGGTCTGGGTTGGTTCACAAGAGGGGGGGCAGTTGGAATTTTAGTCAGAAGCTTTATAGGCTCCTCTCCTTTTCTTTTCTACGCACAAAAGAGAGAGTGAGAATTGGGAAAAGTCTTATTCAGATTTCATGAGATTGCCACCAAAAACAATGGAAATTCAGATTTAATTCCATTGCTTCGTTCACACTATTTCCTCTTTATTCCTTCCTTATTTTCCTTTCTTCTTCTTTTGTACTTACTAATGAGGGTAATAATTGGTCTGCCTGCATTACATTTTGGTAATCTTGATTAGCAAAGTAATTTAGTTATAAAAAAGATTAGTACAGGATTACGCAATCACCGTGGGCCCGACTGAAAAAGGTTTAGAATCGCCCCGACCGGCCGATGTGCCAACCCATTCAAATTCATGTTCATGAGCTTACCTTGTAATTGGGATGCCTTAAAAGGTGCCAACCCATTAAATTCTATAAATAAATAAAAATTTAACAATTCTTTGATTGTCGGCTGCTGCTCCTAAAAAATGGGCTGGCCTAGTACAACAGCGAACATCAAATTGGGCTGGATCGGATCCTTTGGGCATTAGGAATTGGCAGGTCCAGTCCAAACTCCCACCATTATGTATTTTTAAAAATACCCATCCTAATGAACGGAGAGGAAGTTCGAACTCAGGTGGACGGGCACACTGTCTCGGCCAATTAACTTAACCCACATTACTTCACATTATATTTTTCTTAATTAATCAATCAATTAATTGTATTACCACACATCCTTCCTTGGATATGATAACATAATACTCATAATATTCTTACTTAATCAACAAAATTCATTACTAAAATTGAAAAAAGACACTACCCTACTCCTACTCCTACTCCTCATCATACCTGTAATAAGTAGACAAATTAAGAAACGCGTTTGCGCCATTAATTGCAACCAAGAAACGTCGTCGTCGCTTTCAACTCTCACTGCCAGCAGCAACCTCGCTAGCTAAAGCTAATACCGCCAAAACCACTGTCTCTGTCTTCCTCCCAAAAACGTTTTATCGCCACCGTTCTCTTCTCAACCAAAATCCCCCACCCACAAACAAATTTACACAGATTTAGCCACTCGCCCACGCCAATGGCTACAACCAATTGTCGTTTAACCCAACGTCTCTTAACGGCTAGTTACTGACGGTAATTAACAATCTTATCTGGCCTTCTTTTTCCCTTCCCTTCCCCTTCTTTTTCTTTTTTCCCGCAACTTTCTCGACAATCAGACGGAAAACAAACATGTCGCCGAAGCAGAGGAATTTTCATCTTCTCTCTGCCTTCTTTTTCTCACTCTTCCAATTCTTCTTCTTTCTTTCTCTCTCTAACCCAGAAACCACCGCCTTGCTGGCATTCAAAGCCTCCACCGACCCCTTCAATTCGCTCTCCTCCTGGTTGGCCTCACCCGACCCGTGCTCCGGCTCCTGGCTCGGAGTCACCTGCGACCCGGAGACCCGCCGGGTCACCCGACTTGTGCTCGAGAACCTCAACCTAACCGGGGCGGCTGAGCAACTCAGCCAACTCGACCACCTCAAAGTCCTGAGCCTCAACCACAACCTGCTCTCCACCTTGCTCGACTTCTCGTCTTTGCCCCACCTCAACCACCTCTACCTCTCCCACAACCGCTTTGCCGGAATCCTCCCCGCCGGAATCTCCCGCCTCCGCAATCTCCGTCGACTCGACCTCTCGTACAATCAGTTCTCCGGCGACATTCCATTGACCAAGTTGACTCAGCTGCCTCGCCTGCTAACTCTCCGTCTCGAGTCCAACTCGTTCACCGGGACTCTCGGCTCAGCTGACTCGGATACCGGTACGATTTTGGACTTCAATGTTTCGCACAACAACCTCTCGGGCGAAATCCCTGCGTGGCTGTCTAAATTCGCGGCGACGTCGTTTGCCAGAAACGGGAATCTCTGCGGCAAACCCTTGCCGTACGAATGCTCCAATCGGACGGTCCCTGACTCGTCCATACCATCCAGGGACTTGGGTAGGAAAAACGACAGCGTTTTGAGTAACGCTGCGCAGCTCACGATCATTATCGTCGGCATAGCTGTCGCGTTGTTAGTGATAGTCGTGACCGCCACGTGGTGTCGGCGCACTAAGAGAGTGGAGGGCGGGACCCGCAACAAGACAGCCAACGGATTCGGCTACGTGAGCAAGCACTACGGGCCCGGAGAATTGAAGAAGAAGAAGAGCAAAGGTGGAGCCCATTTGGGCCAGTTTAACGGGCACGGGCCTGGTGGTGGACCCAGAGAAAGCGAAGATATGGTGGTGCTGGAAGGGTGCAGGGGCGTCGATAAGGTGGGTGATCTATTGAAGGCGTCGGCCGAGATGTTGGGGAAGGGCAGCGTGGGGACCACTTTTAAGGTTGCGATGGATGGTGGAGATGTAGTTGTGGTGAAGAGAGTGAGGGAGAAGAGAAATGGCGGGAAAGAAATGGATGGGTTTTTGAGACAGATTGGTGGGCTGAGGCACTGTAACATTGTGAGCCTCCGAGCGTACCACAATTCCAACTATGAGTTGCTTTTGGTCTACGATTTCATGCCCAAAGGAAGCTTGCATTTTGTTTTGCATGGAAACAGAGGACCTGGAAGAACACCATTGGATTGGGCTACAAGGTTGAAATTGGCTTCTGGGTCTGCGCAAGGACTGGCTTTCCTCCATGGCTGCAACAAAGCCAAGCTCTTTCATGGAAACCTCACTTCATCAAACATCTTGGTGGATCAGATGGGCAGCGCTTGCATTGCAGACATTGGCCTCCAGCAGCTCTTGCCTGCTCCATTTTCATCAAACAGCGCTTACAAAGCCCCTGAAATGATGCTTCCCAGCAGTAAAAGCCCAAGAAAGTTTACACAAAAGTGTGATGTCTATAGCTTTGGGGTGGTTCTGATGGAGATTTTGACTGGAAAAACGGCTGGTGAAGAAGGAGAGATGAGCTTGGTGGAGTGGGTTAAGATGGTGCTGCAGAAAGAGTGCAGTACATGGGAAGTGCTGGATTTTGAGCTTCTGGGAGACAAAGAAATGGAGGAGGAAATGTGGGCTCTTTTGCAGGTGGGTTTGCTGTGTGTGTCTCCATTGCCTAAAGATCGTCCAACAATGGGCATGGTGCATCGGATGATTGAGGATATTAGGCAAAAGGGTGTTAGAGAAGATGGGGCAAAGTCTATTTTAGATGACCTTACTTCTGATTCTTCACCTTCCCATTCAGAAAGCACTCCCTGAGGATCATTTCATTCTCAGATGACAGCATTATGTTATTAGGGCAAACTTCATTGTGCTTGAATTAATGCATACTGAAGATGTTTTGTACTCTTCTTGCAGCCATTGTTTGTGAGAATCTTCAATAAATAAAAAGACCTGATTGTTTTAAATATCTTAAATGTATGATTTGATTCAGTCTGCTTGCTTTTGTTCAGCTGCATTGGTTAGAAATTAATTTGGGGCCAGGGCATGGTGGTGGCCAGATGGGCTTAAGAGGTCAGCTCCTTTAGAACTTTAGAGTCACTGCCATAATGCAATCTTGGAATTAAATACTTATTACTCAAGCAACCTAATCCATGGTGAGGAAAATGAAAGTAATAAAGAGCAAACATTATGACAATGGACTTGTTTGAAAAAGATGTTTTCTGCTGCCAATCAGGCCAGAAATGTTTTCTGTTGCCACCTTTTAATTAGCCATCTAATCAACTTGTATGCACAGAGGGACTGCACACTAAGTAAACATTATGAAAATGCCTTACATGAAAAAGATGAGAAAACTTAAAACAAGTTAGGTGAAGACCAAATACCATGGATATGGAATATAGCAAGCTCTTAAGCACCTACAAGCCGTTAACTCAAGTATTCACCTGCATATAACCTTACTGCTTATTCTACTAATGACCAAGTAAATTTCAGAAACGAATGCTGCTGCTAGCCTCCAGACAGATTACAAGACTAAGAATGGTACTTGAACACCGCCGCGTAATGTTACCACTCCACTTGAACGTTTTTATCCCTTTTAAGTTAACTATAGCTATGATTTTGTGCCAAAACCAAATTTATCAGAATAGTTCATTGGATCTACTTCATATATGAGAGGTAAGACCTACTTATGCTTCATTGCAATTACGAAAACTGTTTTTACCATGTTCAATGTGATTTCTTTCTGTCACAGATATTCCCGGAGGAAGGATTGAGTTTCTATGAAGAAGCTTGGAAGGACGATTATGGAGAGTTCAATCGAATCGGTGATTTACCAGACTAGAGCAGCACAAAAATTTGGCGATAGCTTAGTGAGAATCAAGACAAAAGGGAGAGAGAGATAAGAGACTGTGTCTTCCTGATATAGTTCTATTTAGATAAAACTATCTGTCGAGGAAAAAGGTATCTGGAACATCTACATTTCATTTTCTTTTTACCTTCTACTCTATCTGATGTACAGAAAACAGAGCTCCATGAGATTTAACTGAGATACTGAACTAGTATAGCAAAATCAACAATCATCTTTTACCACTTTGTAACTGAGAAGTAGTGTTGTGAATTACTGGAACCTCATCCTGAAATGGGTTGACATCTTGTTCTAGCACAACTTCATCCCTGAATAAATAAATTGGGGTTAATATTAAAAAAAAAGTGACAATAATTAGCAAGAACATGAAAGCTACAAACTTTATACATGGAGATTGAATAGGGAACTCTCTTGGTGATAATGAACAATTACCAAGTGGGCATTTTCTTTTCCTACTAAAGTTGAGAAATTTGTTTCAAAGCATTCCGTCAGACCTTAAATCAAACACATTGCGCTGTTCTTGATGATTTTCCACAACATCGCTCTGTTCTTGAACAATATTCTTCTGTAGTTGATGATGAAGCTGCGAATCATTTTCAAGTTCTTGAACGACATTGTATTCATAGCCGTCTAAAGGCTGAGCCATAGCATTCTCTCCTCCGGCACGAAACATGTAAAGCTGAGAATGCACATGTCGGAGTTCATCCTCAGTTGTTCTGATCTTCCACAGCAACGACTTTATTTCATTGTAGCAGCCACCAACAGGGTCCCTGGCACGGTACTCGGCTTCGGCTTTGACGCTGTACATGGCAGAGCTTCTCTGCTGAGGAGAGACGCTGTTGAGGGTTTTGGTGATTTTGCCAACACCAAACAGTTTGTGTGCATTCAGAAATTGTTGAAACCTGGTTGCAGGGAAATATGGGGCCATGAGGCAGTCTTGGGTACATTTCTTGCGCTGGAATCTACAAGCGGCGCAAGTTTGGTGCTTCATTTTTGGGTGGGATTTTTAAGCCTTTTTTATCGGTTTGGGGGGGAAACCCGGAAAGGGAAGGTGAGAAGTGATCGGAGAATTTTGGGGAAGGTAGAGAAATTTCAGTCGAGATAGGGTTTGTTTGTGTTGAGAGAGAAATCAGGGACGTGTGTTGGTTATAGTCTACGTGGTTGCGCCATTTTCAATTTTGAAAATTGAATTATTATCTTTCTGTTGGAAATGAAATTTAAATTCTTGAATTTTAGGTGGTTTATCTGACCAAAAAATAAAAATAAAAAGAAGATCTTTACAATCATGTGTCAGTTGCTTTGGTTTAAATTCTATTTTCTTTATGCATGCAATTTGAGAGAGCTGGAAATCAAGCAAAAGATCTTGTTGCAGGGTAACTGGGCTTGAATTATACATGATGATAAGACCTTCTCGTGCTTCTTCTAAGTTCCCATTTCAATGTTTCTCTTGGTAATTGGATTTATTGCATATGGGTTGATATGGCAGTGTGACTTGGTTTACTACAACATTACAATATCACAAAGAAAAACTTGGTTTACTACAACATTACAATATTACAAAGAAAAATGCTAGGAAGATCACATTTTTGTACACTGCATCTCTAATAGCGGAATTCCACCTCTATTAGAGAGCCGGTACAAAATGTGCTATCCCTCTATGACAAAAGATTGTGTTGCAATATGAGACATCCCTTGTAAAGATAATACAGGGAAGAAAATGAGATATGGCAGATTAGGAATTGCAACTCCAAGAATTAACTATATGCAACATCTAAGTTGAAACTTAATTTTGGAATTGAATCAAAACCAATACCATCAAACGTTCCAGTAAGAAATTCCAATCACTAAAAACGAATACTTATATATATATATATATATAGAGAGAGAGAGAGAGAGAGAGAGAGAACCAAAGTGCCACAATATATACTAAGCTATCAGAAACAAACTAACTAACTAATCAAAGCACACAGTGCTTTACATCTCAAGTCTCTAGCAGTGATTTTGAGCACCACATACAGGAGAGGAGAAGTAGTCGTATCACCGGGCGGATAATCAGTACATATAGTTTGTCACCTACTCCAGAAAATACATGAGCTGATGATGATCCTACAAACTTTGCATAAATATTTGTAAAAACCAGAATCTGAAATGAAGCCTCAGAAGCAGTCCTAAAGATGATTATTATTGTTCCAACTGAAATCAAGGATCACCACCCTTCAGATATCAATCAAAATAAGTTATTTTACCCCTTTAACAACATTATTGTCATTGAGCATAAATAACCACACCATCAAAACCTCAAAAAGCTAAAGCTTCACAAGCTGTGTATCTCATCCATAAGTGTGTACAGCTTCCCAAACTAAGTTCTTTGGAACTGGGCTAGCAAGATCCCGAGCCTGCAGGGCTGCAGTGCGAAGCGTTCCAATGGTCAGTTCGTTGGCCTTCAAGAAGGATACACTTTTGTAAGGCAGCTTGTGCTTCTTGCATAGCTCCTTAACAAGAGGAGCAACTTTCCTGAGATTGCCTCTAGGCAACCTGGGAAACAGATGATGCTCAATCTGAAATTGCAACCCACCATGGAACCAATCCATCCAAGATGGACACACTATATCAAGTGACCCATTAGTCTGATTCTCACACCAGTCATTCCCAATAGGTGTACCAACATAAACACTGGAAGAAAAATGGTTCAAACAGAACTGAACATGCTGAATTCCAGTGACAGAAAAACTTGTAACAACAAACATAACTCTTTCACCCCAATTGGGTAAGCAGGAAACCAGCAAAGGATACCAAATCCAAAACACAAGGAGCCCCAAGATTTCCTGAACCCTATTGTTCACCCTTAATCTTTTTGATGATAACAGCAAGAATGATTGAGCAAAAAGATTAAGCCTAGCAAGACACATCACAGGGTAAAATGTCCAGTGCTGGTAACTAACCAAGGTCCTTGTAAAAGCATCAAAATTCATCTTCCTGTCATAGAAATAAGACGTGAGGGAATTGAATAATTTCGAAGATACCGCAAAGAAAGGCATGTGCTGAAGATCTGGATCGAATTCAAGGCTGTTGCATGCAATGTGGTGGGCATTGTGGTTGCGCTTCCACCAGGCAATGCTGATGCCAGCAAGGCAATTCCCAGTGAGGATCTGAGCAAATCTATTGAGTCTTTTGCTGCTGATGATCTGGTAGTGCCCAGAGTCATGTCCATGCCAGCCACTTTGAATCCAAAGAAAACCCATTAACCCACCAGAACCCAGATGCACCCAAGTGCTATCAGAGTACAAAACACCATAAACACTCAAGCTAAACAACATCGCCACAAGAAACAGCGAAAAATGAACCCCAAGTCCCTTGTTTTCAAACAAACCCATTTTAGTGAATTCATTGACAAGTTTCCTATAATCTTTGGATACCTCAGAGACAGAGTAGCCTTCGAGATAAGACCCAGTGAAGAACTGGTCCAGATGCTGCCATGCCGAGCCTGGATGGTACGCAACAAACGCGTCTGTGACATCTTGACCAGCGAGATTGAACAATGGGAGCTCACCACCTGGGTGGTAATTAGCCCAGTCTGAGACATTGTAGATCTTTCCCTGTATTGAGATCCATAGATCTCCTGGCTTGTTGTGCTTGCTAAGGTCTTCCTGTGAAATGTACTTCTTTGACTCTGCCATTGAAGCTCAAAATCAAATGACCCAACAACACGCAGAGATCTGAGAGCAAACAGAGCTTTTCACTTCCTTACTTCACTCTTCCTTTCTGGGTTCCAAAAGGAAGACTTTTCTGAATAATACTGATTATGACATGATAGAATGCTTGTAGGCATAAAAAAGGCTTTGAATTTTCACTCGCACTCTGCTTTATCTGCGCTTTTGTTTCTGATGATGCCCTTCAGTTTATGTAGAGGTGATCGCTAAAATGGAAAGAAAGGGGATATGATTGTACAGCTGGGCGAGACCGAACAAGCACCACAGGATTGTATCTGAGTTGTTTCCCTTTTACAACATTAAAAAGCATAAATCTTTTTATGTTTTTATGTTTTGGGCAAATGAGAAATGTAAATATGTACATGTGATTCGAGAGCAACAGAGTAAGAGAGAGAAGTTGGGATTCAAATTCAATGGTCTTTGTCCTCAAAGCTTCTGAATGCTGCCCCCACGTCTTCATTTTGATTCTCTTTCATTTTGGTATTATTTGTTTCGATCTAGTAATGAATTTTTACCTCTTGAGCTTGACCATATAATAAACTCATGTAGGTATTTATTGGTAATTACTGAGTTTAGTATGATAACAAATAAATTTTGTTAATGAAGTACCTTTTTTTGGGGTTATATTTGGAGGAAAAAAACCCTAGGGTTTCGATACTAGGTGCCAAGAAGGGTGAAGGGGGAGGGACACAACTAGGCATGGCAATGGGTCGTGTCATATCGGGATAATAATTGTGTCAAAAATGCTCAACCTAAACCCGACTCATTTAATAAACGTATCGTGTCGGGTTGGGGTCATCTTAAACAGGTTATTAAATAGGTTACCTGGTTAATAACATGTTTACTCATTCCTAGTTTCCAATAGATTCGTACACTTGTGGGTATTTATAGTTGGATGATTTGCATATTAATTTGCGTTGTTAAATTTAAAAGTAAAAAAGATAGAAAAAAAATTTATTTCACATTATAAAAAAATAAAATAAAAAGAGGAAACAAGGGACTACATTAATTAAAAAAAAACAACAACATTATGGCGCGCTTCCTAATTCCACAATATGAGACTTTAGTTTGGTCCTCTGGATATCCTCTCTCGGGTTTTCTCGCACCGCTTCTTGGGGCTCATCACTTGAGCACGTTTATCTGGTCAATCCAAGGCCTCCAGCTGCTCTTGCATGTCCTTAGAGTAAAAATTTATCATTTTTGATAGTTTTTTTTTATCTCTTCATGCAATATTTCAAGCTGGTGTCGCATCTCCTCCAAAGTCTTTGCCCTCTCCCTTTTCAATCTCCTTATAGTACTCTGACAATCTACAACCAAATTCCGTTCTCCCACCAATTGACTTCTTAGCACTTGCACCTCATGGGATTTCACAATGTGGCAATGACCCACAATTATGACTGACGCCACACTTTGCACGCTCAGTGCCATAGCATCACTCACCACCTGCTTATCATCCCTTCTTCCCAACACGCGCATATCCCTAGGAGTCACCAAACTCCTTGCAACTCCAATGGCAACATCGTTGTCAATGGGTAATGAGTCGTTTACGGTTATTGGTCCTCATGAGGAAGCGAAGTAGGGCATCCACACTGGTGCAACCCCTTACCCCCATGTCTGTGTTGGTGGTGCTAGGTTTAGATCAAGAGAAAATGGGAATGAATAGGCCATTTTATTTCTGAGTTTGAGGAGATAGGTTTAGATCAAGAGAAATGTGAATGAAGAAAATTGGCGGAGCTAGGTTTTTTGTTTTCTGAGCATGAGGAGTTTTGATTTTTTTTTTTCTCCCATTGTTTTCTTTTATAGACGTCCATTATGACACTCGTTTATGATTTTTCCCATGTTCCTCGAGCTCCACACCCGTAATTTCAACTCCATGTTTTCCACATCGAGCTCCACACCTCCTTGTCACACAACCACGTGGTAACTCCACTCGACATTAGTGAAGTACCTACATAAATTCACAGATTTTATATTCTTAAAGGGCCTCAAAGTAAGTTGTTACTTACTACTACTTTCTTCTTTAGCCTCCAGGTGGATTTTGATTCAGGATATGGTTGAATTGAATGGTTGTTACTTATTTGTTGGACATACACCTATGAACTACGCAGGAACGTTGGAATGCTGATTTGATTTTGGGACAATTTGGTGAAGCCGAAAAAGCAAAACAGAGGTTGTACCATTTCCATTTTATCCTATGCTAAACAAGGCGGATTCTGTGCAGCAGAAGAAAAAGACTAAACTAAAGATGAATTATGCATCTCTCTCTGTTCCCTACTTAAAAATAACAAAATACATTTATATTCATGAAAGTTTGGAATATACCGCTTGCCTTACCGAAATTAAATAAGAATATGCTACTTGGATATCAGGAGGATATGCTAATCTATGAGAAATATCTACTGCCTCCCTCCATTGGTGCAAACAATCACATGGGCATAGGAATTTTGGCCATGTGTGACCGTATTTGGACTAATTCTTTGTGGTTAACGTGCTTTCATGTTTATAATAACCTTTTGTAATTATTTGTATTTGTATCAGCTTTTGTAACTGACGGCTTTTGTGCTAAATTATGAATGCAATATTTCCTTTATATCAAAACAATCACATGGGCATAGATGAGCCCATTAAAGCAATATGGGCTTGTTAATTTCGACCAGTGTATTTTAGTTTCAGCTAAGTTGAGCCCATTTGGAGAAGTGGATAAAAGGGATATACCTCCGCTTATTGCTTTTGATTCTTCTCCTTCCTCCCCAAAACCCCAACAAAACCAACAAAATCTTCACCTTTTATCTATCACCAGACAAATCCAGTCTTCATCACAGTGATTTCGTGCACTCTCTGCTGATCCTATTACGGTGATAGTTCACTTTAATGTTTTCCTTTTTACTTTATATTTTGCTGCATTTACTCTTGTATTTCTTCTTTTTCTTTCCCTGAATTTTAAGCTGGGTTTGCTATGTTCACCCCTTGAGAAGAAAGCAAAGATTTAAAATTTGTTAGAAATGTATTGGGTATCTAAAGAAGTGTGCTTTGTGTGTGTGTGTCACAGTGTGTACACTTCAGCTGTGCATCTTCTATGCTTGTTGTGAAGTCCCAAACACAGAAACTTGTTTTGCCTTGAATTGTCATGAACCCGTTTCGCTTCCACTTGGTTTTTGCATCTAGTTGCTTTGGGTAGTTACAAAATATAATTGGTTATTGCTACACTTGAAATATTTGCGTTCTCCGTTTTGCTGTATAGTGTTGTTTATAGAGCTACATTTTTATGTTAATTTCTTTGCTACTTGAATTTTTTTTTTAGTATTTAGATAAGGAGTTGGGTATTTGGATAATTCTTTGCAGGCATATCTGAATATCAGTAAGACGCAGCAAACATTGATGGCACATTTGCTTTCAACTTCGTGCTCTATAAACTTCTCCTCTGGTTGTAGACCTTACACTAAACCATTGATCCAAGACTCGTTGGTATTGCCTACCTCTTTAACTTTTCAGACGTCTAAAACCCCGTTTGGAAGGCTTCTCTTGCATGGGGGGAGGTCACAAAGTACTTGCACAGTGCACGCAACCACACTCTCTCCAAGTAGGGAAGCCCCAAAGGAACCGAGCTATGGCGTCAATGAGAGCTCTGGTGGAGCACCTAAATCACAGCGGGTAATGGTCATTGGTGGAGATGGCTACTGTGGTTGGGCCACAGCCCTTCACCTATCCAAGAAAGGTTATGAGGTTGCCATTGTTGATAGCCTTGTACGCCGTCTCTTTGACCACCAGCTTGGTCTTGATTCCCTGACTCCAATCTCCTCCATCCATGATCGCATCCGTTGCTGGAAATCTCTCACTGGAAAATCCATTGAACTCTACATTGGTGATGTTTGTGATTTTGAGTTCTTATCAGAAGCCTTCAAGTCATTTGAGCCTGATTCTGTTGTTCATTTTGGGGAACAGCGGTCTGCTCCTTACTCCATGATTGATCGGTCAAGAGCAGTATTTACGCAGCAAAACAACGTGATGGGAACGCTGAATGTTCTCTTTGCTATAAAAGAGTTTAGAGAGGAGTGTCATCTAGTGAAGCTTGGGACCATGGGAGAATATGGGACTCCAAATATTGATATTGAAGAAGGTTACATAACAATTACTCATAATGGAAGAACAGATACTTTGCCCTACCCCAAGCAAGCAAGCTCTTTCTACCATTTGAGTAAGGTTCATGATTCAAATAATATAGCCTTCACTTGCAAGGCTTGGGGGATTAGAGCCACTGACCTAAACCAAGGAGTGGTATATGGGGTGAGAACGGATGAAACCGAGATGCATGAAAAGCTCAGCAACAGGTTTGATTATGATGGAGTGTTTGGAACTGCTTTAAACCGGTTCTGTGTTCAGGCTGCTGTTGGTCATCCACTTACTGTGTATGGCAAAGGGGGTCAGGTAAAAGCCCTGTACATGAAGCACAAACGCTCACACACACACACACACACACACATACACATGCCTTCTTTTCAAGTGCCTCAAAAAAGGCGTGCTTGCATTATTTCCCATTTTACTAATATTTATGTTCTTTAATATGCCAGACCCGGGGATATCTTGACATCCGAGATACGGTTCAGTGTGTTGAGATTGCCATTGCAAATCCAGCGAAGGCTGGTGAGTTTAGGGTCTTCAATCAATTTACTGAGCAGTTCTCTGTCAATGAACTTGCTGCGCTTGTCACAAAAGCGGGAGAAAAGCTTGGACTTGATGTGCAAACCACATCTGTGCCAAACCCAAGAGTTGAAGCAGAGGAGCACTACTACAATGCCAAACACACCAAACTTATCGAGTTGGGACTTAAACCTCACCTTCTCTCAGACTCTCTTTTGGATTCATTGCTCAATTTTACTATCAAGTACAAGGATCGTGTTGACACAAAGCAAATAATGCCCAGTGTTTCTTGGAGAAAAATGGGGGCTAAGCCGAGAACTGTTACAGCATAGTTGAGTGGGGTAGTGTATATGTGATAAATAGTTGTATACGTGTTTGAGGATGTTACTTATCTGCATTGCCTCTGTTTTTAGTTGGTTATTAGGTTATTTTTACTTCTACTACCTTTTTTTACATAAACATGATATATGATTGCTCGGTTGCAATCTAAGAACTGGTGATTTTTTCAAATAATATGGTGAACAAATAAAATATTGGTCTTCAAAAGTTGATAGTTGAAATCGTTTTCCCAATACATGGCCAGACATGGACGCCCCAGACCAGAAAAAGAAAATTTTCAACTTTTGATGGGTTGAGGATCAAAATCGTGAATGGATAAATTTTTCCTGGAGAAAATCCTCCTTAATGAAGTCCAACACGATTGAAGCCAACTCATTTTGATGTGAAGTGTGTTCATGATCAGCTCCTTCTACAATGGACACTTTATGATTTGGTATGATCTTGTTAAAATCAAAAGCATCTTCGACAGGAACCATTTTATCCATTGATCCATGAACTGTCAAAACCCTGCAAATAATAGAATATGTAGAACAACCTACAATCAACGCCATTTTTGGAGAAATGAAGTTTGGAACAGGATAATTGTCATTTCTGACCTGCAATTCTGGTTAATTGATCGGCAGGCTGCAGGCATATCAGTTGTTAGACGCTCCATCAAACTTTCTTCGGTCACACGATACTCAAATGTCCCTATTAACGTCAACAATCAACCAGGTGAACAGTCAATCTAAACCCCAAAAATATCCAGGTTCTAAGGATGAGGAAACATGAACCCTTGCAGAAATGCGTAAATTTACAATTATGAGCTTTAGATAAATGAGTTTTGAAACGAGATGACTTTAAAATTCCACACAGCGTTGAAAGAATGAAGATGATATAGGCTCAGACATGTTACCACATAACCAAAAAAAAAAACAGCTGATGTTTACGGAAAATAAGAATAAGCGCACATGATAGCTTACCTCTTTTGTTCTTAACATCAATAAATCCATCTTGCTTGATTCTTCGTAGAAAATATTTACCTAAGCGACCTTCAATGCCCCTTTCCAGATTAAATCGACCAGCAATATTTACAACCATATGAACATCATTATATTTTGCAGCATACAAGAGCACTGCATTTCCCCCTGAGAGAAACGTTTGATCAATAATCTTCTACAGAAGTATTCACTAAACCCAACAAACAATCTTAACAAATAGGGGAACATACATAAATAGACAATTGATGGCAAATAATGCTAGCGGTGCCATTCACGAGACAGCAATAGCATGGCATCTATCTCTGACTCTGATACAGTGTGTTATGTTCAAAGTCCTAAATACTTTTAAGATATCTTCCCAACCCTCCTTTTGTTTCTCAAATGAGGCATTGGTTCTAAATGAGCAAAAGTTATAGACACACCTTTACTGTGCCCAACAACTGCAGTTACTACATAATTCTGCACATGAAAGTGTTGAACTACAGCTCGTAGATCATCTGCTTCTCTCCGATAGTGACCATATCGAAATGAACCTTCACTTTCCCTATGAGGTATAGCATAAACAGCTTCTTGTAAATACATGAGAAGTTCCATGCTCAAGACTTGAGTCCTGTATAACAATATAGCAAACACATCTTACCCATTTCCAGCAAAGTCAAAGCGGAAAGCACTTATTCCTTCTCTTTGTAAGGCAGCAGCAAGGTTCACCATAGGTATGCGTTCCTAGAGAGAATGAGAAGACTGTCAGATCCATCTCATCCCATCCCACCATCTTTAAACACAAGAAGACAGACGGTAACACAGAACAGGTAGATCAATCCAGAAGTTTAAAACTTGTTCTTAATCATTTGATTAATGATTAAATGTTTCAAATTTTTTGAATTTTTCATTTATACAATGAAAAAAGACACACTTGAAGAATGTCAGAATTACGCACAATGGTAAAAAAACAGTATCAAGTGCATAACATGTCAAAGCCAAAGGACCTTTGAAGAATGTATGCCATGGCACAGCACAACGAGCTCCTTTGAACCCGTATCATGTAATATCCCCACAAGCTTCTCCCCGTGCTTGTTTTCTATAACAACTCTCCGCTGTTGAATTGCTGCAGATAGAATTCAATAAAAGATCAAAAGAATTCATGCAGACAATTGATGTAACAGAACACAGAGACCCCTTTATGAATCTGCTTAGGCAGGAACAAAATGTATGCATATTGCCCATTTGTTTAATCTAAGGTATCAAACATTAAAAAGGACCATAAGGCCATAAAGATAAAGTTTTTGACCCAAAATAAAAAAGCTTACACAGAGGCCCTTTGATCGCCCAAAAGACCATAAATTTAAGATTTTATGAAGTTGGGTTTTTGGAAAATCTTTGCTTTTTAGCATCTATGGTCATTAAATCTAAATTGCAGCAAAGTGAAGAGAGATTCTGGGAAGACAAGTTATCTGATAACCTGGTTGTTTCTGAGTCGGTGTCGGCCGAGTCACCGACATGAATTACAGTTGGACTAACGAGATTTGTACTATCTATGGCGCCAAGCGGAGGACGAGTCGAACTCGAACCGCCTATCGAGAAGTGCTATAAGAATCTGAGATTTTTTTTAATTTTCTACAGTGGGACAAACTAGGTTCATAAATCGGTGTAACTCAGGCTCAACTTCCCGAGTTCGGATTGAGTTTAAGCTGTCCGAGTTGGTTTATTTCTCTCTCTTTTTCTTTTTTCTATTTTTTCTTTGGTTTGGGCACCACAAAAAGTAAATAGGAAAAATATGAACTTTGAGGATAAAATGATTTCACTGAAACGATAGCAATCAAAACTTTTTTCTAACATTTCAAAAATTGCATTGCCAAATTTGTTCAGAACAGTTTCTTGTTATCATTATCACAAACCTTTGGACTGTTGGAAGCATAACAGAAACAGCAAAGTGAAAATTAAAGAGTTGAGCAAAAATCAAGAATGCATTATTTTCTTAATTGTATAAATGACAAACATCGCAGAGGAAGAAAAAGAAGATAAGAAGAAGAACCAAAAATAGACAAGGGATGTTCTCCAGTGCCTTAATTAAAACTCCTACACTGACTTGCCATTCAATTCGTCTACATTCCCAGTCAATCTGACTACGGCGATACACAAATTATACGTCACTGGCAGCATACTAAGGTACCCAGACAGAATGGCTGGTGAGTATTTTTACTATATGCACATCAGACACTGATAAATAGATGTCCGCAACTCATCAACCTGACACATGCTAAGATCCCACAGGAGCAATGCCTGTTGACTTGGCGGCAGCAGTTGCAGCCGCTGCAGCTGCAGCGGCTGCGGCAGCAGCAGATGCAGCTGTGTTGGGTGTTGAGGGTGGCACTTTTGACTGTGAGCTACTCTTTGCTGCAACTACTTGCTGGTGTGGTTGTTGCTGTTGCTGCTGCTGAGAGTTTACTTGCGCAAGCAAGGCCTTGATCTGAGTTCCAGTCAGTGTCTCCTGCTCTAGTAAAGCATTAGCAAGGGCATGGAGCTCCTTGCTATGTGCGGTAAGGATGGTTTTTGCATTGTTGTATGCCCTTCCCAAGAAGTTCTTCACTTCTTCTTCGATAAGCAGCCTAGTTTCTGTGCTCATGCTCTTCCCGTTGTCATCATAATTGTGGCTGACAAGCCCAACTTCTTTGCTCATACCGTACTTTGTAACCATTGCTCTAGCAAGCGAAGTTGCCTGCCGGAGATCATCAGATGCACCAGAAGTGACTTCACTTTCTCCAAAGATGAGCTCTTCTGCAACCCGCCCTCCCATACAAACATCGAGCCGTGCAAGCATCTGTTTCCGGGAGACACTTGTCTCATCCTTGTCGGGCAACTGGGCAACCATGCCAAGTGACATACCCCGAGGAACTATTGTTGCCTTGTGAACTGGATGAGCACCATCAGTGTGGATGGCCACAAGTGCATGGCCACCCTCATGAAAAGCTGTTAGCTTTCTTGACTCATCAGATATAACAGCCGACTTGCGTTCACTTCCCATCATAATCTTGTCTTTTGCATACTCAAGATCAGCCATATTCACTGCTTTAGCATCGTCCATGGCAGCCTTCAGAGCAGCTATGTTGATCAAGTTCGCAAGATCTGCGCCAGAGAACCCCGGAGTTCCTCTAGCAATGATGCTCAAATCAACATCTTCGGCCTTCAGAACCTGTCAAAGGGGCATTTTTATTAGTCTTGGAATGACTTCTAGTCCTAAAAAATCTACTGCATCAGAAATACCTTACAGCAGAACATCACAGAATGCAGTCATAAAAAGGAAAAGCAAGAAGCACCCTCCAGTAGACAAATAAAGATCATGTTATTCTAATGTGATAGAACTTATGCGTATCTAACCTACTGCACTTCTTCACTATAAACGGTGCTTGGTGTAGTTCTCAAATGGAAATTGACTATTACAGTGCAATAGTGGTGATAAACTATCAGCAAGAATACAGTCTAGCTAATGTAAAGACCACTTCTCAGTATGATTTTGGCTTTTCAACTGGGACCACAGGTAGCACAATAATGAGGCTTTCAACTAAGGCTAGGCAGAGCATCATCACCATCCCAACTAATGATTCCTAGCACTGAACTGAGTTCAAACTGATAAAATTGTAATTGTAATAAGGCTGGAAACTTGCAGACAGACTTTATCAGGTCAAGATATGCCCATACACAATAACCATGACAGCCCAAACATATTATGTTTCATTATCGTGTAATGGAAGAGGCCTTTGCAGACAAAGTTTGTGACCAAAGAGCTTTCAAAACCAAGAGGGAGTCAATTAAATATCAAGTTTACTATTCGAACTAAATAACCTCACCCCTCAAGGAGAAAAAGATTACCTTAGACATGTGCGCTTCCATAATCTGCCTCCGCCCTTCAACATCAGGATTAGGAACAACAATGTGCCGATCGAACCGTCCAGGTCTCACCAATGCCTTGTCCAGGGACTCTGGGAAATTAGTTGCTGCAATAACAATAATCCCTTCATTTTGCTTAAAACCATCAAGTTCAACAAGCAACTGATTGAGAGTCATCTTCATGTACTGCTGATCCTTTGGATTTCGACTTCCTCCTATTGCATCTATCTCATCAATAAATATTATACACGGGGACCGCTTCTTTGCAGCTGCAAAAAGATCCCTCACCCTTCGAGCTCCAACACCAACAAACATCTCTTCAAACTCACTGCCGCTGCATGAGAAGAATGGTACCCCTGCTTCTCCAGCAATGGCTCTTGCTAACATTGTTTTTCCAGTACCAGGTGGGCCGACAAGCAAAACACCTTTTGGTAGCTTGCCTCCTAGACGAGTGAAACGCTGCAAAAAGGGGGATCAAATTAAGGGACACTTTGTACCATTACAAAAAGATAAATACATTGCAAGCATGGGAAAGACGGAAAGAAAATCAGGATGGATTTGGCATATCAACCATTTCCTTGGCTCAGCTATTAAAAATGTTCAGAAACACTAGGTTTCCACAAAATCAACCCTTGGCATTCAAGGATGTACTTTCAAATTGATTTGAAGGAACATAATACAAACAAGGGGAAAATTAATTGAAGAGTGAATGAAGACCATTTCAAGTCTTTTGCTGTAATAGGTCACTTCCAATATCATCTTCTTAGGTAGGATGAAATAGTAATGATATTACCCCCATCTCAGAAAACAGGGGGCATGAGGTGATGATGTAAAGGTGTTCAATTTCATATTCTGCCAAGCATAATGTTGATGCATCTACCTTAGGATCTCGAAGATAGTGAACAATTTCCTCTAGCTCCGATTTAGCCTCATCAACACCCTTTACGTCACTAAATTTTGTGTTAGATTCCATGCTAGGTTGAACCTCCTCATTTAGTCCAAGTCCTGAAATGTGGAAACAGAAAAGTTAAAGGAAAAGATGTCATTATTTTCAGGATGCATCTTAATCAATTCATAGAAGAACCTAAAGCGCCAAGAGATGGTAATACCTTTGCTTATTCCTCTATCCTCAATGAGTGCTCCTATACCAGATATCAAAAGAAAGGCTAGTGCAATAGTGCGAACGGTACGCCACAGCTGCTCTTTAAACTGACCTCCTTCTGTGGCCACCATATGAATAGGAGCACTTGCAGTTCCGAGAATACCATCCTTCGATGATTTTCCGACACTCCTGAGAACTGAGAAGCCACCTATGTTTTCTTCCTCCCGTGCAGAGTTAGCGACACCTACAAAATTTGTAGACACTTTTTGCTCATGAGCTCAAATTCACAAGACAAGGAGGTGAAAAAACCTCTCAGAAAATCTATGTACTAAGTGTGCAATTTTTTGCTAGAAAAATCAACAGAAGCTCAGAAGCTCCATATAAATAATCATACGAAAAAGGAAATTTAATTGTACAAGAAATCAGGAATATTACAAAACCCTTATCTAGTTAAATTTTTATCAAAATCCAACTCTATTCATAATCTTAGCACATATTGAGAGGGAATTCATACACGATAAAGACAAAATAGAGCATAATTTTGGTAGTAACAATTACAAGGGGAAAAGCAATCTGTTCCATTACACACCTCTCTGTAATGTCTTGAGTAACTCACTCTCATCCAGCCTGCCAACTCTGACTAATGCTTTGACGTATTCAGAAAGTGCTGAAGGGTTAGAATGTAATGATGGCTGACTTTCAAAAAATCTTATCACTGATTCATAATCACTCCGATGGTAAAGTTCTTTTAGATGGGCAACTTCACTAGCTTCATCTGTGTCACGTACTCGGCGAGCAAAACTACCAACATAGCTTGACTTAAACCTCTCTTGAGTACTTAAAAACTTATTCCCTGCACAAGGATTAAAAGAAAGTGATCACTTCTATAAATGAAGATAATGGAGAAGAGTGTTATATCTTTCACTTAAAGCCTACAAAACTAAGTACCCAAAGGAACAAATTTGACAATAAAATAAACAAGCAGCAGAGTTCTTTGCAATTTGAAATGGACGACAAAACACGTACACAAATCAAAATATTTTGAATGCATCATACCTCCAGCACCTCCTCCTAACCTGTTGACTGGATGATAAGTTCTGGTAATCACTTTCGTCAGTTGTCCCAACTCTGATCGATGCCTTGAAACCTGATGTAGAAAGAACATGGAATTAAATAGAGCCTGACGGAACAAAGAAAGCATGTCTAAAAGGGTTATCAAATCGTTCCAGCATTTTGCTCGCCGAGAGAGCAAATCAAAATTTAATCAAAAAACCACGAGCAAATTAGCAAAGGCAAGGGAGGGATATGGATGAGAGTGCGCACCCTATTTTGGCCCCTTTTTTTCCTACCGAAATTAAGTAAGAAAGGGCACCATATCTTCTCTCCTCAACCCCCAGTCATACCGTAACGCTCTTCTGAAAAAAACAAATCTCATACATCCTCCTTTTGAGGCCAAAAAGAGGTAACCCAAACCTTAGAATCTGACCAAATACACTCCTATTCAAAGCAAAAATGCAACCTCCCTGAATAATATTCATCCTTTAAACCACCTAAAAGGAGGTCTCAACTAACTCTATGCTCCATTGCTGAGAAATAAGGGTAGACGAAAAGAATATGAAATTTCACATAACACCCAATTTTCGTAATGAGCTCAAATGGTCCATCTTCCATTGGGAACCCAATCACTACAGATTTTAACATTGAATTACCAATTTTATACGTTTTCTTTGTTATCAAACAGGCCAAAAGGCAAAAATCTTTTCATTGTATATTCACAACGTAAACATCTCTTTATTGTACACCCTTACAACTCAAACCTAAGCAGACCCGTATCACGCAACAATATGAATATGCAGAAGATGGTTACAGAAATTAAATCACAATGATTAAACTCCTAAACAATCAAAACATGGGAATTAGGGTTTTTGAGATCAGCTACAAGAAACAAACTTTGTCATTGAGAAAACATGTATATCGCAGAAAAAAAAAAGGTACAGATTGCATAAAATAAGAGATTTAGAAGCCTAGCTGAAGATTTCACCGACCTGAGTGATCAGGCGCCTCAAAGCCATCTCTTGCTTAAAGACGAATAAAAATATCTGATTTTTCCCTCACTAAAACGACCTCTTTGTGTCTCTCTCGCTCAAAACTTTGCAGGTGCTGATGGGTCTAAGTTGGCGTTGTGTTCGGTTGGGAAGAAAATGAGAAGGAAAACGGGGGAAAGAGCGAAGCTTTGGAAGATAGAGATTTGAGAGGAGAGAGATGCTAGGGTCCGAGCACACCATTTATCAAACCCAAACTGACCAAATGTGGGTTAGGTGAAATGTCTATATTAGCCTTGAAGAAGTGGATATTTTGAGTTCCAAACTACCCTTGAAGGGATGGATATTTTGTGACTTCTATGGACACCGACCCTTTTTTGCCTGAAATTCATCGACCGCTACTCACAACAGCTGCTTGTAATTTCTTTTCTTTTTTTGTGGTATATTTGTCAATTTTTGAGCTATGGAAACTATTGGTGCTAAAGCATTGTAAACTGAAGCATGACTTTCATAAACTTCCCACGTCCTTTTGGCAGAACATTTTATTCCAACATTCAATCATTCATAACCCTTCCATTTCAATTTATAATTTCAATCGAATAACATTTGATTGCACGCTCATGATAAGAGTTTGAATTTTACCTCTCGTATTATATATATTGTTGGAAATATGCCCTAAAAGCAAATCATATGAAGTAATCTTTTAAGGATATTTCATGTATTAGATTTATGTTTAATCCTCTTAAAGGGCAATTTTATTGTTTATTAGTAAATGTCTCATTAACAGTTACACATGCTTAAACAATAAGTCCAAGGGATGTGAGATAGAGAGAAAGTAATCTAAGGAAGTTAGATTTAGGAGACCTTTCCTCTATTATCTTCATGCCCTAAATGTTCCTAGTCATAGGATTGTCAAATGGGCACTGACAATCCGGAAAGACCGGTACATGCTATGTCTTCTCAATTGGGAGGATGACTGGTCTCAAGTCATTCGTGTGGAGACACTGAGACAAGTATGTAGGTGCTCAATAGAGAATGAGTTCACTGAACGCGATCAAACAAAAGTTTCTTGTATGGAAATTTTACTTATATGTCAAACAAGAAACTCAAAGTTGCAATAATGCAAATTAGTCGTTTGACCTGAGGCACCATGGTTGTCTTGTGGGAAGGTTGTGGATCTTTGAGGATGCTATAAAGACATGTCCTAATCACAGATGTGGTACAAGCTTTGTTGGGGTTCACGATTGACTCATGGAGACATGTGAGTGTACAATATGGAATCTCTATCCTTCAGTAAAGAAGGAGAATGCTCGGAAGATATGATTAAGCAAATCTCTGATCAAAGTATTCAGTATGACCTAGAAGGATGTTCTTGTCATACTAATACAAATCATATAAGACGTGACAATCTCATTAGGGGTTTGACATGCACCATGCCCTAGTAATGAGATTAAAAGCATTGTAATAGGGAAGGACCGTATTGCATTGTAATTCCAACTGAATAGGTCCTCTACTTATTCTACTTAGCTTGAATATCCATGACATACTGCTAGGTGTCACTCATGGATGGCATAAGCCCTAAGGACTAATGATCCTAACTAATAGGGAGAATTAAAAAGGGGTTTTAATTCACAATCAATTACGAAGAGTTCAAATTGCCCACAACCTTGCTAATTAGAACCTAATGGATCGCACACCGTTAAACTTGAGTTATTGGAGAAACCATTATGGAGATGATGAATTGAAGAGATCAATTAAGCTTTGTTAATTGGTTAAGGCAAAATTAATTATGGAACTAATTTAAACGACACGTGATGTCGAAATAGGCTTTAAACGGGAATTTTGAATTCCGGGCTCATTGGGCTTTATCCTTTTGGACACGGAGATTAGGTTGTATGACAACTTAAATGAAATTGAGCCCAAGAGGCCCAATTTCAAGGGATGGACATTTATATGGGCTTTTGGTTGCTATAGTCAACTTGTTGACTCAAGTAAAAGATGACTATCATCTTTTTGAAGCCTAAGGGGGTCATTAGTGAAAAAGAAGAGAGAGAAAGAAAGCTCTAGTTTTCCAAAAACTCTCTCTACACTTTCATACCATCTTAGTGAGGGATCACTAGCATCATCCTCTCACTAAGCTCATCATCTTCTTCTCAAGCTCTAGTTGGTGAAGAGACTTAGAGGTTACCTATTTTGGTGACTTTTAGAGAACCTCCTAAGTTGAAGTTTTGAAGGAGTCATTCAAGCTTCAACAACAAGGTGGAGATTTTGAAGGAGCCATTCAAGCTTCAACAACTTTGGTGGAATTCAATCGTAGGGTTGAAAGCACGCACCAAGGGTAACTCCTCCATTCAATCTTACTAGAAGTATGTTCTAGGAAAGTAGTACAACTATCACTTGGCTTAAAAG